>NC_137432.1:34094825-34304825 GCF_964374335.1 Astatotilapia calliptera | reverse complement strand
CCATCATGAGGGAAATTGATTTTATGCTGCACTTTTAGCTAATAAATGTTGAACAAGAGTTACTTTCAGTGCAATATAAGAATGAAAACAGACTTAAGAATCAACACTGATCCATACAGAGACTGTCAGAGCTTTGAAAATTGATCTTTTGAATGTTTTGCAAAAATGGAGCATGTCAGCACTGCTAAAACACAAGCTAATGCATAGCATAATGACTAAATCAATTATATCTTACTTATCTGCAGTATTACTGATCAATATACACTGGTTTTTACTGCCAAAAAAGTAGTAATAAAGATCAGCAAAAAGGCAACGGGTGTTTACATTTGTGGCAGGAAGCCTGTAGTCTGAGGCATACAGCATAAAGCTACACTGTAGCCTAGCTCACAGATTTAACATAATGCTATTAATCATTACAATGTAAAAGACTTTGGCGCAGACGGTACATATCAGTCCTATTGTGGGGATCAAGAGAAAGGGTTTTAAAACTATCAATATCAACGAGCAGAACAAGGTTGGTTGTAGCAATGCCAAATGTGGTATGAGCCAGATGTGGCCCAGAAATCATTAACTGGACTTGACATGGGTTTGGCCCAAATTCCACAACACACCTGACATTCAGCCTGTATAATACGGACCTTCAGCGTCAGTCGCAGCCAAATGAGACCCAAGCAAAACTGATTGTGCACATTTGTGCCAGAGAGTGATTGAGGTCTGTGTACGCTGAAAGGATGCTCACACAGGAACAAAATGCAACTCTTTTAAAAGCTCTTCAGCTCCTCATTGTCTTTTCAGTTAAATACTGCATGTCTGTCCTTTTTAACGCTCCTGTCTAAAAGGCTTCTTCTTGTAGGCACGATCTAAAACATGACTGGCCAAGATTTCAACTTTCCCCGTGCTTCTGAGTGGGATTCACACCTCGCCTGAATGAGGAAGCTTGTTTAGTATTTTTTTAGTCCTGGTCCTGCACTGGTGTCTGTCAGCTTAACAATTTGCAGAGAGAGGGACTGTGGAAACTCAGCCTGTTCAGAGGCTATGGAGTCCTCCAAAAAGCCAGCAGCACATAGCCCGATGGCGACGATACTTGCTGTAGGTAAGGTGTTGATTTTTGTTTTTAAATTGTTTTTAACCAGATAAATTCTTTATTAGCTCTGACTTCTATCCTTTCCATCAAAGTAATAAAGCTAAAGGATCAGCAGCAGCACAAACATAAACATGAACAGCCCACATTACCAGGTCTTCCGCATATTTTTGACACTGCCCTCTTGTAACAGTTCACAGCTAAAACATGTAGATGTCCATCTGTAAAGCTCCGTATAGAGCCAGTGGATGCAGGGTGGGTCCAGAAAGGAGCTTTTTTGGAATTCCCCTTTTCACATTAGGTTAGCTGGTGATTCTTAAGTGTAAGTCAACGTGAGTGTGAGTTGTTGTGTGTGTCTGTGTCTGTGTATTAGCCCTGAGATGGACAAGGTATACAGGGAGTCCTTCGCCCAGTGACAGCAGGACAAGCAGTGGATGGATGGATGGACAAACGGACCTTTAAGCCTAGATGGTACAAAGGACCCTAGTATGGAGGTAAGAGTTAGCATCCCAGGCTAAACCTACTGGTCCCTGGCCTTCATGTCTTAAAATACTGATTCTGGTTCTCTTTAGTTTATTTTTGGCCACAAGATGTGTTACTGCAGTAGTCTAATGGGCCTTTTGGAAGTGTAACAGCACTACTTGTGCACACCAGATGGGCAAAAATTCATTCATCATCAACTTTTGACAAGGTTCATTTGCTAATTGAAAACTGTAAAGTTTCACAGCTGCATCACAGCTTTGTCTTGAGACAGCAGTGGCATTATTATTTGTTTTGGGTTTTGTTTTTTTTCCAAATGTGTATTTGCATAGTTCTAAGTTCTCTTAGATGTAGCTATTTAGCTTTTATATTTTATGTATTTTACTTACTGAACTGTCAACACTGTTTGTAAACACGGTTACAGTTCTTTCCACCAACAGGGGGATAATGATGCTGCTGCAGATGTGTGTTTTTGCACCCGATGCTCATATTTATAGCTTGTTAGATATCATGTAAACACGGCAACAAAGATTAAAGAAAATTCTTTTTTTTTCAACCACTGACTCCACTGCATAAATCTGCAAGATGACCTGGATGGTGGAGCCCTTCGTGCCTCTCAGAAGCATTTTCAGCACCTAAAAGTACCTCAGATTTCAAAGGCTGATATGAGTCCCAGATTTCTGCTCACATTTCTCTTTGAGCAGCAGTTGCACGCCGCCACATCGCCACTCTGTCCCCCCATCTGTTCCTGTCCCTTCCTGTTTTACAGCACACTGTCCTTGGATAGCCTGATAGGTTCTTAAAGTCCAATTTATCATTGTTATGCATTTCTGCGAACAGCCTCCAGCAATTATTCAAATGAGGACGGCGAAGAACAGACTCCTCGTGTGGGTTCAGACTCACTCTGATGGAGTCAGTGGAGAAACCGAATCTGATTCTCTTAAAAAGTGATTGTTTCCAAATGTAACTGCGATTAAAAGGAAATACTGTATATTTGTGCGTGTGTGTGTGTGTTAGGTGGAGAAGGGGTGGGGGTGCTGCTCATGGTGTGGTCATAAACAGGATGCAGTGTGGCTGAGGGAACGGAGGAGGGGAATTGGGCTGATGGTGACGTTCATTACACGCACTGGTGCACACGCATAACCCTGGCTGAGACACACAGCCATCATTCACACACACACACACACACACACACGAATACAAACTGGCCACACACACACACACATTACAGATATTCCTGCAGGCAGACACGACAAACTTCCTGTCACACTCACCTCACAGAGACAAACAGGAATTCAACCCTGCCTTACCTTCTTTCTTTCATGGAACTGCAAATGTGCAGCTTCATCCATTCCTTTTCTTCTCTGACCCTCTCCTTCTTCAGAAACAGTCACATGAGTCCTGAGGTAAAACATCAGTCAAAATTAATGATTTCTCTTGGACCCCCCCCCCAAAAAAAAAAAAAAAAAAAATGCTGTGAGTGCAATTATTTAATTTGCAGTGAGCAGCTTGTAAAAACAAAAGTTTTGTGAAAAGCACACCAGGCCTGTATGACTCCTTCTTTGGTTTTACAGAGCGAGTGGGCCCGTTGGGTTTCTCTTAGACATTAAATGCTCCAAAAACAAGTAAAAGTAATGCAATTAATGGACTCAGCTACTGTGACTTCAGGGTCTTTATCTGAAAACTCTACGTCCAGATAAACAGCAATTTTGGGATTTCCATACCATTGACAGAATATTATAATATCAAAAACACCAAGAATAGATCTCAAAAACAGCTGTTAAGTTAAAAAAATGAAATACAAAAACTGGATTGCAGCGCCAACAATAAAAGAAAAACATGTCTCAAAAGTTAAGAAAGAAAGAAAGAAAGAAAGAAAGAGACTCTAATATATATATATATATACTGGAGAAGAAAAAAAGAAAGAGTTTTTGAGTTTTAGATTCTGGTGAATCACTGTTGAGTTCCTGTTTTGATTTCATTCTTTTATAATCACGTTAAGCTTCAGTTCTTCTGATATCCTTCATCTCAGCTTCCTGTTTGGATTTCACTGTTTTTGTGTTTTGCTTTCTGTGTTGATTTTACTATTCTAGTCTCTCGTCTTTGCTCCCTCTGTCCCATTTATGAGTAGGTGCCTGAGAACTTGTTCAGTCGTCTGAGTGTTAGTTGAATTTTGGTTGTTTTCTGTTTTATTTTTGGAGTTGTCTTTTTCATCTTTTGGTTTTACCTCTTACTTTGAGATAATTGTCTTCACCTGAGTTAACTGTTTCCACCTGCTGACCCTCAGGTGTGTTTTGTCGTCTGTGTGCATAAATCTCTCTGCTGTCTGTTCTGCTTCTCCGTTTGTGTTACTTTTTACTCCTCGTGCTGTGTTGATCTTCCGTGTGTCTGAGCTGGATTCAGTTTTATGTTGGACTGTGTTCACTGTGCAGTTTCAGCCAGATAGAGGAGACACCTTTTGTACTTCACTTCTTTACGTAACTCCAGAAACATCAAATCAATTCTAAAACAAATGACCAGCCAGTGCTGAATGTTCTCACTCTTCCTGGTTCTCATACAAACTGATGCATTTTGAACAATTTAAAGTCTGTTGATTGATTTCTTAATGCCTGCTAAAAGACCACTGCAGCCATCTAACAGAGAGGACATAAAAGCATGAATGACCATTTGAGTCTTGGTAAAACTCAGTATTGATCGTGTCCTGGCAATATTCCTCAGATGATAGTAGCAGAGCTGGACAACCTTGTTTATGTGTTTTTCTGAAAAGTGAAGCTCATATCAAATAGCCCACGCAGCTTCCTGACAATTGATTTAACATTAACTGACAGCGGACCAAGGGAGGGCTGGATGATAGGATGGAGTTTATTGTAACTAATGATATGTGGTCGAAAGGAGAAACATCTCCCCCCAGTTTTTCCACTCAGCTGCAGATAAATTTCTTAGTTTAATCTGAGTTTATTTTAGAAAAATCAGCAAACATTTTTTTAATATAAAACTATTTATAAAATGGGTTTTGTTAACGTGTCCGCTCTTTGCATGTGACATTAGCTTTTGACTCACTAAAAGCCTGTTTAGTTGTGGGAAAGTGTTTGGTTTGAATTATAGTATGCTGCTACACATTAACCCTGCACAGTGGAAAAAACAAAGCTTTCCAGCATGTTTAAATAGAGCATCTGGCCCATTCCAGTACTGCCTTATTCCCAATGTCGCTAACTAATATTAATAAAACTGCAGTTTTTCAAGAAAAATGTACTCTATGCAATGTAAAGAACTGCAACAATGTGTCCTTTACTAAAGATAAACAGCTAATTGTTTGATGTTTTATACATTTTAAACAATTCAGATTGTGCTATGGAAATCTAAGTGGGCTATTTATTAAGGATTTTCTGGTGGTTTGTATCATTTTTGTGACCATGGTGCATACTCATCAGCTCAGTATTATTAAAGTCCTTTAGGGGACTTCAACATTTTAAACAAAGATCTTTTTATTTGAAAGCTGATCAAACCAGACTGCTGTGATCATTAAGATAATCTATCTCATACACGCCTGGAGCTCGCTGCCTTCTTGAATCTATTGACCGTGGAAGGGGCCGGGAATTTTGTTGGTTTCCATCACTGCTCTGCTCCAACCCATTACAACAGATTCAGGTCAAGGAACATGACAAATGATTGGCTGTGTTTTGGTGACCCTTCAGGCCAATCAGCGCAGCACATGTGGATGAAATTGCAGGGCAGATAATGTTGCTGGCAGACTAATCATTAATTACTGCCCTTCTATCAATATCTAATTATACTGGCTGTCTGGCTGTGCAGTAAGGAAGATGAACCTCATACTGGAAGTCTGTATTGGCAATATAGCCAGCAATCTGTGATGCTGTCTGTCTGAAAGCAGCTGTTACCCAGCCAGGTCATCACTGCCCAGAGCTCTGCCGGATTTCATTTTAGCTGTTTAATCACAGACTATTTTACTCTTGGGATGCCAAGTGAATGCAATTAATTTCCATTAACCACCTTGCAGGACAGATAAAAAAAAGCAGCGGTGATGGATTGAGAAATGCCGCTTTAAAACACGCCCTTTCGCTCACAGCTCGTGTGTGTGTGTGTGTGTGTGTGTGTGTGTGTGTGTGTGTGTGTGTGTGTGTGTGTTGGGTTGGCTCCTGTTCATTTTCACCCTATATTTGTAACAGCATGACAAGTTTGAACTGGGAAAAAAGATTTTCGCACGGATGCTATCCTGCCATACGCTGCAAAAGATAGCAGCCAGAGTTTAATAAAAACAAGATGCTCTTTTAATATACTGCTTAGAAGATCATCCAAGTCAGAAAATAAAGCAAAGATTCCTGCTGAAAGAGGCCCATAGACTGGATTTTATGAATATTTAGGTCACACTTCCCTTTAGAGGAAACCTAAGAATATCTTTTGACTAGTAAGTAACCAAACTGTGTACATTATGTTGGGGATCTAACCACAAAAATGCACAAAAAACTATATAAAACCATTTTTTTTTTTGGTTGCCAGTGGACACAAGATGCATAAGTAACCCTCTTTTATATATTTATAGATATTTTCCACACCGCCATATCAATCACTGATGTTCTCTGCTTCAGCTGCCCTGAAGTTGAGAATTTTTTCAACTCAGTACTTCTCTCTTCATATCACTGTTATTTGCCTGTCATCAGTACATGGAGCTGCGTTTCACTGAGATTGCATGGTCTCTTGTAGCTATATCACTGAGAGTCTCTTTCAAACAGCAACCTCTGGAACTAAAAATAAAGCCACCGTGGACGTGCCACAAGTCAGTGATAGTTTGCCTCTTCATAACAGCTGTGACAGCTGGTTTATTATTGTTCATTTTCATCCATTTGGACACTTGTAAGGTTAGGGGCTTGGAGACTTTAATTGGTGGGTGTGCCCGCACAGGCAGCTGTAGCTGATTGATAGCTGTCTGCTAAGTCTCACCTCCACCAACTGGAGTCATTAAACTGGAACCCTCCAATCATGTTTGTGGTTTTGGAAAATTTTGGAAAATTTTTAACAGAAGAACCTGAAGAATAATATGATGTGGTGAGTGGTGTAGGCTGACAATGAAGACTTTAGTTTTCAGAAGTTCTAGTTTGTTTGTTTTTATTAGTCTTAGTTCTAATAGGCAATCAGGCGACACGGCTTTAATCAAAATGCTGACATTGAGGACTCAAACCAAAACCAAAGTCTGTTGCTGTTACAGTCTGTTGACTTTCTAAACCTAACCAGATACTGCAAGAAAAATATCTAAGTTCAAAACAGCTTAGAAACAGAACATGCTGACAAACGTCTGAGTTGCTCCACAGCTGCCGATCCACCATCCAAAGGCAGACTTTGACACTCTTTATCTCTCCTTGTATACAATACTGCAGCTGCACAGACAACAAAGGACACCCTGTGCATATCTCTGCAATGCCAGCAGCATCGCACAGAACTGTACTTCACACACTCAGATGACACTGCGCTGTATTGTTTTTCACAGAGAAGCCTAATAAATCTCCAAAAGTTGATTCTGTTCATCTGGACGTAGCGTTTTCAGTGGGAAAACGTTTCGTCACTCATCCAAGTGACTTTTTCAGTCTCAGCTGACTGCAGGTTTCCCCAGTCTTATAAACAGACATGAGAATTTGCATGATTATGATGAAGGTGACCTCCCAGTCCATTGTTCCTTCAGTGGGCTGGTTTCAGTCATTATGCAAATGTACTGTTTATAAGATCAGCTGCAGTCAGCTGAGACTGAAAAAGTCACTTGGATGAGTGACGAAACGTTTTCCCACTGAAAACGCTACGTCCAGATGAACAGAATCAACTTTTGGAGATTTACTTACCTGGATGATTGAGAATGCATCAAGACCTAATAAATCTAGATCCCCAGACTTTTTAAACAATATAATATTGTTAAATAACAAACTGAAAATATTCCTATAGATTTTTTGAGGGGGTGGAATTTAGGATGCGAAAGGTATCGATTTAAGATCTGGAAATTTGGAAAGAAAATGAAACCCCCTCTCACAAATGGTGCCATAAAGTCTTGAGGAGTTATAGCAGTGATAAACCTTAGCTATTTATTTTTATCAAAATAGATGTTTATGTGGTGTATAATTTCTCAGAAATACAGTTCTTTGTATATTACATCAATAAAAACCGTTGAGAAGAAAGGTACTGCCAGATGAAAGTTTGGACCTGCAACAAAAACACCATTAAGGTTTTAATCAGCGTGCAGTGGGCAGAGACACAGTGCATTAACTGAGCTACGTAGCACAGAGCAGGCCAGTTATTTTGGCAGTTAGATCATTGTTTCATTAATGTGTTTTCCTCAAGAGGACAGTGCAGCTGTCCTTGAGTAAAGCACTTAAATGCTATTGCTTCAATAAGCACTCGGCTACTGAGCATTCAAACAAGGGAAAAGACTACAGATGGACGGCCCTGCTGTTGTGCTATACACGAGAGTCGGGTTAAAGAACGAGAGCAGGATTTAATAATGTGCAATATATTTAAATCCAGATTTTATGAGTGAGCAAACGTGGTTAAACCTCATAATTTCCACCAGAGATTGTCTGAATAAAATAAGCTTGAATAAATAAAAACATGCAGGGTGCCGCTTAACTGTTAGTACAAACAAACACCAGATTCTCACAATATGGTGTTATGGTATAGAGTCAAATTAAACTAGCTGGCGAAACTATGTTAATCTTATCAAAAGAATATGGTCTTCACAACATGACATGCTGACAACAGGTTGGAAAATACAGCAGTAGTAGGGTCAGCCTAAGACAATGCAAAGTTTCTCATTTTCTGTTGTTTTTTTTATTATTATTATTATTAATGCATTTAATCTAAATGTTTTTTTAAAAAGCATGAATAGGGCCTCTATAGATAATTTTCTCCTTTATGACGACTGTACAACAGTCATTTGTCATATATTTCACCTCTTTAAATGTTTTGAACAACAGCAGACTAAGTTGACACTAGTGCCTTCGTTAAGTGAATAATTTTGTGGGCTTGATTTCCTTTGATGCATTTTTAGTTC
This sequence comes from Astatotilapia calliptera, assembly GCF_964374335.1. Lineage (NCBI taxonomy): Eukaryota > Metazoa > Chordata > Actinopteri > Cichliformes > Cichlidae > Astatotilapia > Astatotilapia calliptera. Next base: position 34,296,213 of record NC_137432.1, on the reverse strand, counting down.
AGCTATCTGACTTAAAGATTAGTGAATTTCTTTTTATATATTTATTTAAAAAAAAATACTAGACAAACCCAAGGCTTAAGATGCCAAACCCAAGGCTTAAAAAGGCGACAAACTACTGAATGCGTCAAGGTGGCTGTGTCTATCCTTTATATCAGTGACCTTGCATCGGGGGAAACGAGGCAATCGATGCTTACCCTTTAAAATCTGTGGATCTGCAATTTTAGGTGGTTGTGCTTTTATATGAATGTATTATCGTGTTGGTTTTTGATCACCATTTTTATGGATATGTCAGGGCAGGAACTCAGAGCTTTTAAGATTATGCAGAATTCGTGTTGGCAAAGCCTAAAAAGATGCATTGTCCTCAGCACTAATATAAATTATGATTCAGTTTTGGTGGCATCACAGATGACTCGTTACACGACCAATTCAACGACCACATTGGGCATTTTGCATCTAAAACAGCACTCTTGTCCTCTGAAGCTTCTCCTGTTGCCTGTTGGTAAATTACTGCCATCTTGTGGCTGCAGTTGGATCTTGTCTCTGGAAGCAGGTTTAACTCTGCTGTTCAACTGGGATCTTCAGTTTCGAATTTGTTAACAAAGTCTGGATTTGCACAAGCTGAGAGGCCAGCACCTTTTCCTGATTCGTTGGACATGTGCAGTGCAGGTAAACCTCTCATACATGAGACTGACAGAAGACCAGCGTACAATACAAGCTGCTTTTGGCTCTGCATTCATTCAACTTCTTCAGCTCTTTAGCATTGAAATCTAGAGAGGAGGACATCCATTTCCACAGTTTTCAATTTAATAAAATAAAAAATCTTCCACATCATTTGTCTGCTAATTCAAGTTAGTTGAACTGTATTTATTTATACAGCGCCAAATCATAACAACAATCGTCTCAAGGTGCATTACTGTAAGGCAAAGACCAGACCCTACAATAATGCAGAGAGAACCCCGACAACTTCTGCCAAAAAGTGTGTGAGTAGCCAGCAGCACCATGTGAATCAGATCTAGTTGTCACATTTTTGTTGCCTTCCTTTCCTGCAGATTTTAAAGTATGGCTTCAGTAAGCCAATGAGATTCTTTCACGAACAACTTGTGAGTGATAATCAGCGTTGCTGGCTGTCAGCAGGAGTTACTTCAAAATTATTAACAAGACCAGAACAAGTTGAGGAGTACTTATTTTTTTTAAGAAAATTCTTTTAATTTATTTCTTTGTTCAGACACTCCTTATTATGCTTTCACACCAAATTATTCTCTCTCCTGTGTTCACTTGGCTTTAGATCTTTTAGGGAGGCTCAGCCAGAGGAAAACTAATATAATATCTTGTGTGCAAGAGATGTCTGCCATCTTTTTCTTTGCACAGACAAATTCATGCAGTGTTCTTGCAGAAACACGCTGACCTGTGCAAACCATTTAAAGGTCCAAATAGTATGATTTAACTCAGCTGACTCCTGTACGTGAAACAGAATAGAGAACAACACAACACTGTAAGATGTTTACAAGCAAATGTAACGCATATGAAAGTCTATGTTCAAAGCGATGTAATCTGACAAACTGCACTGTAAACTTTTACATAAAATAAAATGACGTTTGTTATTAAATGTTTACCATTTGTGTCCCCATAGGTAGACTGTGACATAGCTGTTTTGACATCATTTTGAACCCTAATTGTTAGTATTTTGGCTGCTACACCATACTTGGGGGTGGTGGGTGGGTGGAGTGGGGGTTGAACCAATAGTAAGGTGCTTAGTTACGAGATACGTCTTTCTGTCTTGGTTAGCTGCACGTATAATGTATGGATGTAACACATATAACTGCCGATTTACATACTAGTAAAATAATAGAATTTCATTTACTAAAACTGAAGCAATTAGCGTCTCACAATGAACCATAATATGTGTCAGATGATTTGATCTGTCAGTCACAGTAGTCATATCCCTTTAAGCCTTAACAGTATCTAAATAGCTGAGTTATTTAAAAAATAAACACAGATGCTTTTAAATGCTGTAAAGTCATCAAGTTTCAAGTAGGTTTTCATTAACTTTTAACAATTGGAGATTTTTTTTATTTATTTATTAAACCACTTTGTGGCTGTAAACAAGTTATGAAGACAAAGCTAGCATATTATCAATTTTTAAATGAATAATGTTGTTATAAAGCAATTTCTCGTTTGCACATCCAGCAGTTGTTGTGTAGCGATAGTGTAAATACCAGCATGCTAACACATATTGGTCTCACCAATATTTGCTGTTTAAGAGATCTAAAGAACAGGACCTGAGGAGGTCAGAGGGGTGACGGTGGAATAACCTACAGGTTTATGAATCAGGTGACCCGATCATGCGTTCAGTCTTCTTTGTCTTCTTTGTGTTTTGCTTTTTCTTTTTTAGTCATTTTGTTTTGCTTGTACTTTCTCTGGCTGGGTTATGTTCATGCTACAAAATGCCACCTTACAGCAGTAACCCTACCAGCTGAAAAATGACAAGTTGGGAGATACGCAGCTACATGCTGTGTAGTGCGTCACACATCGCTGCCAAAGGACACCTTGTGTGTCGGTGTGACACTCCACCAACTTTGAAGAAAAAAATGCATAATTTTACACCTCAGGGAGGAGGACAGGCTGAATATTGACTCTTCTTTTAGCTCTGTTTCTGCAGAACATCTGATGCTATAGCTGCTAAATCTCCCATTACGTTCACCATGGAGTTGCTTTTGCTGTCTTTCTGCTATTTGGTGCTGAGCTGGCAGCGTAGACTTGATTTATCATTTCATTTATCTTTCTTTTTTTTTGCTGAAAGGAGCTACTTTTCTTAGTGCAGTGACCAGTACAGTAAACTCACAGTATAGTGGGTTAAATCTTGCAATAAAGTTGAATAAATCCTGGACGCAGCTCAAAAACTTTCAAATTTTCATAATAATTAAACAGTGCATGGATTAACTCATATGATGTTGCTGTTATTATAAAACATATTTTAAAAGCAAATAAACTATGGCTAAGGTTAAGGTTAGAGGAAGATAATGATTACAACTAAAACGATAAAAAGTCAAATGCTAATTTGATGTCTGTGACAAGACAGCAGCTATTCGGCTGAAGGTTGAAGTAACTACGTAAAGGGCACACCACTTCCTGTGTTGGCCAATATGGAAATGATTCCCAGGACACTTGGGCTGAAAATGTCAGAAAGGGAAAAACGCCCAAAGTGGCAGCAGTTTAATGTGGAAGTTTTGACCAATCAGCAGTAAGGAGCCAGAAGTTTCCGGCTTGTTGGAACATTTTCGCCCTTCAAAGCTGTCCTCTTACATGTGATTCAAAAACATTTGAATTTGCGTGCTTTTGAAATGTGTAGCTTTAATCCCACAAACATCTGATGCAAAATCATTGCACAACTAAATGTTCAACAGATGTTTAAAAAAAAAAAAACATTCCCAAAATACGGCTGGTAAATTTATTATAGCGCTTGGTTCATTTGACCTCTATAATGTGGAAGGGCATCATTATTTAATGTATGTTTGCTGATATAGAGACAGGGTATCTGTGAATTTAATTCTACTAAAATTTCTCCACTTTCTTACTTGCCAGTAATCAATGCTGCTGATTTTTTTTTTTTTTTTTTTGTCCGAGTATCAAAATGGCAGAATGTGAAGGAGGGAAATTGAGAGCTGTAGCTGCAGGCGACTGAGCAGAGGATTAAGGTTCATTCTATTCCACTCGCTGTATAGAGAAAAATGTGAGAAATGAGAATCAGCAGAGCGGCGTTTCCTCGTCTGCAGGATTATCTCAGCCGGCCGTGTTGTATGAGGCACTCAGACGTGGTGTTCCTCGTTCTTCCTGCAGACACTTGACCTTAGGGGAAAAGACACACTTGACACCTCAAAATCCATGTCTTTGTCAGTCACACTACCAATCTGAAAGGAATTAAAGCAGCTCCGTATATATGACACATCTCTGTCTCATGAATTCTGGCTCCAGTGAGGATTGCCAGTTTGTGAGCAAATCACTGTAATTAGTGCCTGTGGGATGTAAATATAATAAGTCTTTTCTCAGCAGAGCACCAATGCCTCACTCAATTTAAGGTACAGTTTACCTTAAATAAATGCAGCCATCATAACTAGATTTTTTTCATTTTTAATCACACAATTTGCCAGCAGTCATTGAAAACTTCACGTTTCATGACCTGTTTTTAATATTTGCTGCCGTGATTATGTGTTATAATAACATTTTATTCCAAGAGGAGCAGAAAAACAATTTGAAATAAATTAAAACTTTTATCCATGTTGGACCGAGTTATACACGTCACGTTTATCAGGGCAGAGATAATCACTGCATGAATTCAAGTTCACTGCATGTTGTTTTCACAAATCAGACTTGCGTTCTACATTATTGTACCGCACAATATTTATGAGCCTTGCATTTGCATCATTACGTAAAAGTCTCATGTAAATAAGAATATCATCTGTGTTACGCAATAATAATAATCGCTCTTGGGCTTCACTTGCCAGTGGAAAGAAATTACCTCAGCAGTAAGATCAGTCCTCAAGATAACATTTTAATGTTTATACAATGCAATTTTATTCTTAAATAAACTGTAAAAGCAGACGGGCTTGCTCACATGTATTGTTAAGAAAAACACTCAAAGCATGAGATGTGTAAGTACAAAATTTCCAGCATGATTCTGCAGCCAAAATCAGCATCTGTGCCTTTCCTTTCAGCAGCCACGATCTCAGACTGAACTCCAACCAGCATTAGCCTGCAGTCATTTCCGATGTTCAGATTTTCCTCTTGCAAGATAAGAGGGGAATGAGACGAGGCAATTTTATTTCCAAAGCGTGTTTCCTACACAGAGGTAGGTTCAAGGTACAGAGAAAAGAAAACAGAAAAGCTAAATCTGTAGTATGAAAAAAGGATAAAAGAATGAAAATTAATTAAAATTGTCAGGAATGCAAAATGTTACCTTAAAACCTTCTAAGTTAGTTAAAGGCATTTGAGAGATGTCTGGCTATAAAGGTGGACTTAAACTCCAGTGCATAGTAGCAACACATGTTTCAGAATAATTCATATATCTGTGTTATATTTTGTAATATATAATTTCTCATTTAAATTACAGTAAGCAGCATGTACAGTAGCTGTTATTTCCCAGTTTAGTTTCTGTAATCTACAAAATCTGTCAAACTGTAAATAGTAAAAACTATTATCCCCGTCAGCTGTACAGAATAGGACGTTTCTGTTTTTGTTTTATTGCCATATGCGTTCTGTTTGCCAATCAGAGACCAGCTATTTATTTTTCTTTGACCATTTATTCAATTTAGTGTCTTGGAGGAAGCTGGAGCAGTTTTCCCCAGGCATGAGGAGGGTACACCCTGGAGAGGTCTCAGTCTGTGTGGCACACACCGGTTACCAGATTGTCTTGTTACTTTCTGCAATCAAACAGTCAAGCGATTTCTACAAATATTGTTTTTCCTTAACTGCCATCATTTCCCTGTAGTTCCTCTCGTGTATGACATTTTACCTGGTTTATAGATCATGCTTTGTTGCCCCTTAATGAAAGTGTTTGCTAACTGAACGCCTGTCATAGACCTCATTATGTTAAAGATTCTAATAAAAATAATTTATCTATTGATGCAGCTTCTCTGTGGTACCTTATCATGCCATATTCTGCCACTAGAGAGCTTCACTTTTAGATTTGTGAGTCCAAGAGTCTCCAAATTAAAGGCAAAGCTTCCAGGTCTCAGACACCCTCCCTAACTTTAAGATTAGATTTTAAACTTTCCTTTCAATAAATCTTATATTTAGAGCTGGATCATTCCTAACTATAGCATCCCTTAATTATACTGCTATAGCCTCATAGTGCTGGGGGACTTCCGATGATGCACTGAGCATTTCTTATCTGCTCGCCTCCTTTTTTTCACTCAACTAACAAATGCCATTATCTTTGTCTTATCTCTGCTATAGTTAAGATTAGGTCCCTGTCTCCCTTTGCTTCCCCCCACCCTCCCCCCTGTGTCTCATGTCAGATGGCTGCCCCTCCCGGAGCCTAGTTCTGCATAAGGTCTCTTCCTGTTAAAAGTGAGTTCTTCCTTCCCACCTTTGACAAGTGTTGCCAACAAGGGATTGTCTGATTGTTCAGAGTTTCACTCTAATATTGTAGGTATTGTATTACTTCGCAGTATAAAGCACCCTAGGATGACTGTTTTTGTGAATTGTTGTCACATAAATGAAATTCTATGGGCTCAAATTGTGGTCATAAATATTTTGTACTTGTAAATTAAATGCATAGTTGTGAACTGAGTTTTCAGGACCTGAAGCTCAGTAAAGCGCCCCACCGACAGCCAAACCCATCTGTTCTCTGACTGGATTGTGAAATTTGTGATTGACATTACATTGACCAGTCAGCTGAAGGAAGAAAAATTTGGTTAAAATTCGTACTTGTAAGTTGAAACTCACACACAGTCAGGGAACTTGAGCGCAGAGTTTTGCACATAACAAAAGAAAATTGTAACTTGTGTAAAAACATTTTTTTTATCAAACACACAAATTCTCATCTATAGATGCACAAACATAAAATTTTCAGACATTTTGGTTTACAAGGTTACAAAACTTAGTTCTCAGCTACACTTTTGATTTACAAGTACAAAACATTTATGACCACAATTTGAGCCCCGTAAAATTCTATTTAATTTAGCCGAACTGAACTGACTTGCTCCCTCCAATTGCAAGGAGTGCATGTTTTAATACCATAAAGATGAACACTTGTTCTCAGTACCAAAAACGCTAGAAACTCCGCATACTGTATATTAACAACAATCTCACTCTCACTGCTAAATTAATATTTTTAACTGCAAACATTCCGTTTGAGTCTTTGTTTTCGACAGCAGGAAAATGTTTAATGATCAGAGCGACTGCCCACCCCCAGGTTGCTACGATATGTTGCGTTTCTTTACATTTACTCTACACCAAATGATGGAGTTTTATATAAAATGATTTTGGTCAGATGCTGAATTTTGGTTGGATTCAAGCGACAGAGCAAGACTCAAGTCTGGTTTAATTGAAAACAAATGCTGCTTTATAGCAAGATTGCTATACAGTAGCTTGCTTTTCCTCGAAGGCATCAAAGTTTACGATATCCAGCTGTATTCACAAAGAACGGCACATTGCAGTACAAAAAGTACCATATTTTTACAGTAATTTGTAACAGTAAACTGTTGGAACATTTCAAAGACCATCCAGCAGTTCATTCAAGCATTGCGCTGCATCATGACTAAGAGCTGCTGCTCCTTCCTTTGATTTTGCTCAAGCAAAGCAACAGCATCAACAGTCCTCTCACACTTGAGAGGACTGTCAGGGCTATATTGTTCAAAGACACTGATGATGTCTTACAGTCATAGCTTGTCCCAGAGTCACCTTCTTTCCATTTCAGTAATACAGCAAAACCTTTATTACAGTGCTCACTGATAGGCAAGGCAAGGCAAGTTTATTTGTATAGCACAATTCAACAACAAGGTGATTCAAAGTGCTTTACAGAGACATTAGAAACAAGAACAAATAAAAAGCATGATTTAAAATTGAATAAAACAAGCAAATAAACTAACTAATTAACAAACAAACAAACAAACAACAGTATATAAAATCAAAACAGATAAAATCAGAACAGTAGATAAAATCAGTAGTTAAATGTAAGTTTTGAAATTTAAGCTTAAAGTGTGGATTTGGTGCTTTATTCAAATGCAGCTGAGAACAGGTGAGTCTTCAACCTGGATTTAAATAAACTGAGTGTTTCAGCTGATCTGAGGCTTTCTGGGAGTTTGTTCCAGATATAAGGAGCATAAAAGCTGAATGCAGCTTCTCCGTGTCTGGTTCTGACTCTGGGAACTGATAAAAGACCGGATCCAGATGACCTGAGGGATCTGGATGGTTCATACTGGGTCAGGAGGTCACTGATGTATTTTGGTCCTAAACAATTCAGAGCTTTATAGGCCAGCATCAGAACTTTAAAGTCTATCCTCTGACGGACAGGCAGCCAGTGTAAGGACCTCAGAGCTGGACTGATGTGGTCCACTTTTTTGGTCTTAGTGAGGACTCGAGCAGCAGAGTTCTGAATGAGCTGTAGTTGTCTGACTGATTTTTTAGGTAGACCTGTAAAGATGCTGTTACAGTAATCAAGCCTACTAAAGATGAATGCATGGACTAGTTTTTCCAGATCCTGTTGAGACATCAGATCTTTTATCCTTGATATATTCTTGAGGTGATAGTAAGCTGACTTTGTTATTGTCTTAATGTGTTTTTCTAAGTTTAGGTCTGCATCCATCACTACACCCAAATTTCTCGCCTGGTTTGTGGTTTTTAGATGTATAGATTGAAGTTCTCTGGTGACCTGTAATCGTTTTTCTTTGGCGCCAAAGACTATTACCTCAGTTTTGTTTTTGTTTAGCTGGAGAAAATTGTGGCACAACCAGTCATTGATTTCCTCAATGCATTTACCAAGAGCCTGTACAGGGCCTCGGTCTCCTAGTGACATTGTGATATATATTTGTGTGTCATCTGCATAGCTGTGATAGTTTATTTTGTTGTTCTTTATAATCTGTGCCAGTGGGAGCATGTAGATGTTAAACAGAAGGGGTCCCAAGATGGAACCTTGGGGAACTCCACATGTGATACTTGTCTGCTCAGATGTGAAGTTACCTATCGATACAAAGTATTTCCTGTTTTCTAAGTATGTTTTGAACCAGTTTAGTACAGTTCCTGAAAGACCTGCCCAGTTCTCCAGTCGTTTGAGTAATATGTTGTGGTCAACTGTATCAAATGCTGCACTGAGATCCAGTAAAACTAGGACTGACATTTTTCCACTGTCTGTATTCAGACATATGTCATTAAACACTTTGGTCAGAGCGGTTTCAGTGTTGTGGTTCTGTCTAAAACCTGACTGGAAGGCATCGTAGCAATTATTCTGTTTTAAGAAGTAACTGAGCTGTTGAGAAACTGCTTTTTCAATGATCTTACTTAAAAACGGGAGATTTGAGATCGGCCTGTAGTTGTTCATTTGTGTCTTGTCAAGATTGTCCTTTTTCAGTATAGGTTTGATTACAGCAGTTTTTAGTGATTCTGGAAACACACCTGATAATAAAGAAAAGTTGACGATCTGTAACAGGTCTGACTCTAAACTCTTTGAGACCTTTTTGAAAAAACTTGTTGGCAGGACATCTAAACAGCAGGAGGAGGAGTTCAGTTGACCTAAGATGTCCTCCAGGTCTTTGCTGTTAATAGGTTGAAACTGTTTCATGGTGTTTAAACAGTTTTTCGGTGGACACAGTACATATCCTGGATCTGCTGTTGATGTACCAATTGCTTGTCTAATTTTTTGGATTTTTTCAGTGAAGAATTTGGCAAAGTCATTGCAGGCCATGGTCGAATGAAGTTCAGCTGCCACTGACACAGGAGGGTTTGTTAGCCTGTCAACTGTAGAAAATAAGACCCGAGCATTATGGCTGTTTTTAGTGATGATGTCAGAGAAGTAGGACCTCCTTGCATTCCTCAGTTGTAAATTATAATTGTGAACAGAAAAAATAACCCTGAGTGAGTCTAGGTTAGCTCTTGGGGTTTGGTTTTTTCTGCAGCTCCTGGCCAGTTATTTAAATTGTAACCTACAATTGAATAAAAATCTTTATACAGACAATGTAGATAACACAGGCTGAGTAATACTCCAGTGGAATCACTGCACGTCCGACAAACATTATAACTCAAAATTGGATTCAAAACACAAAACACAGCAGCTATTAAAAAAGACAAAATCTGTTTCTCATAATGGCACAAAACATGGAATAAATAATTTACTGTTTCAAATCATATTAACCACATGCTGGGAGAACAAACTCAAAAAATAAGCTTGAACTATTACTGTCGGCCCACTTTTGCCATTTCCAAGCTGAAGATCACACTACGACGAGTTCTAGCTTGCTATTCAGTTTTATCCTTATTTTATTCTGCATTATTGTGAATAAACTCTATGTTATTGCTGTTATATGAGAGTTTATTTACTGTTACATTTAAACACTCATTGCTTCCCTTTCTGCATGACTTCACCTCCATTAACAGTTCTTGACAGACGCTGCAGCGGCTTTTAATGCAATCATTTGTTTCTGTTACTAAAGAAAAGTTTGGTCGCGTCAGTCCTCTGAATGTAAAGGCGCTCGGGAAGTCTGATGTACGGCCGTGTGTGTCACCAGCAGCCCGGTCTCTCAATGTCCCGATTCAACAGGCCCTCAAGGACAAACCACGCAAGACACATAAAGCCCGGAGCATTAATTATTCAGAAAGGAGACGGTTGTCGGAGGCAGATAAATGTGTTTTACAATTCCACTCTTGCTTTTCACTGCAATTTAAGCTGGAGGGAGGGGAAAACGGGGCTGTAGTTGTCCATTATCATGCACTTTATCTCCTGAAATGAACAAACCCTTCAAAACAAATGCAATTCAGTAAATTGAATGGCAGCAAATCCAGACAGCCATGAGATGGGAGGGCTTGGGAAAGTTAGCATGCACATGGGAACATTTCATGATCAGGAGAAAACACCTTGAAACTTTTACTCATGCGTGTTGATGTGAGAATTTTGGTAAACGTAGGTTTTTCTGAGCAAAACCTGATATTTTGAAAAGGTCCTTCCAGAGTAAAGATATTCAGAAAAGGCTCTGTTATTTCTGCATTTAAACGTGGACAAGGAAAACAAATTTGCTTCCGACTGTCAATAATGTGTAATGTGATTTTATTTGTAGGCTTCTGATTGGCCTACATTTCTTGAGAGAGGGTCATGTCAAACTCGTTGCTTTTATGTGTACTTGAGAGCTGCACAATGTTGTTTTTTGGGTGGATGTTTGTGTAGACAGAGCAGATCTACATGTAGATTTGTTAAGACTTGAATTTGTAAAACCAAAAAATCTCAAAAGGCAGAAAATTCCTGCAAAGGCACAACCCTATACCATTATTATGGGCGAAACTCATGTTCCCCACACTGAAGCACCCTCGCCCTTTCCCCACCACTTGAGATTCACATCATACTGTGTTGTTGCTACTGACCTGGAATATGAGAAAATATGTTTGCAGTCTTTGAGGTTTCTCTTTCTACCTGCAGTCAAAGAAAACTACCAGTCAATTAAGCATAAAGTTTGAATAGTCTCCACAAATGAATGAGAGAAAACTGATGCCAAAGAGAGGGGATATCATTCATATTCTCTGGCTATCAGCTCAGAAGGCCCATCCACGTGCTGATCTTCTAATTGGGAGGGGCAGCCAATCACAAGAAAGTTGGTTTACAAGGGATGTGACCTGAAAGACAAAGGAGCAGGCTTGTTGCAGGCAGCAGATGAACGGGTGGAGTGCAGAAAGCCCCAGTATAAGGCAAAAATTACAATGAATTTGCAAAGCTACTCTAGTGCAGACCAATCATAAAGATACGGAGCTTTAAATGAGCACAGGCCCCCTTTGATGTTGCAGGTCATACAGGTGGAGGTAATTTTCTCTGTATACTGCTGGCTGTCTAACATGGACGTACTGAAAGATGTAACTACTCTAGAAAAGCTCAAGTATCTGAAAGGTGTACTGACATTTAGCACTTGAGTGTTTTTGCACTTTCCTGAAAACATGTGAAGCATGAGGCTTTGAAGTTGTTAAAAGCCACTTTAGTGTAACGTTAATTATGCCTCTGCTTTTGAGTGCTTTAGCCTGCTCTTGTTACCCTGATATTTGCTGTTTTGTGTGACTCCTCATTTCCTACAATCTCTAGAACAGAATCAGAAAGTGCTAAGCAACCCTGGCCTTGACCCACACAGCCACAATAGCCTGATTAATGAGCAATACACCAGGAAGTAGACAAGGATTATCCTCCAAGCTGTGCCAGGTCCTTTATTTTCTGTCATTTTCATGCGACCACTTGTGGGTTCTCACTGTATCGTAATTCAGCTGCCTGGCAGTATTAAAAGAAGGGTTTGAGTAATCTTTTCTCCACTTTTATAAGTTCTTATAAATTTTAGCCCAAAACTAAGATCACTTTGCATAGTAAAACTCAGCGGTATTGAGAGCAGGCTGTGTACTAATCCCAGGGTTAGAGGTTTAAACCACAGCCACTCTGCATGCTGAGGTGTTGTTTCAGTCTTTGTGCCTTCTGTTTGAGCTCGAGCTGCTGAGTTTAAAGCTGCAGTTCAACCCAAAAGAAATCGTAATGCTTTTTCTTGCTTCTATGATGATATGCATCTCGATTATTTTGCTTCATAGTGACAAAAAAAAAACATCCGCAGGCTTTGATGCGAGTAGTTTCACGTAAGAACTATTTTCTATTTTACTGAGCTGCACTCATTAATCCTATCACTCTGCAGATGCTTGTGACAACATGCCAGGAAGTAAATACCGATAACATCACTCCCTAACGCCAAAGTCATTCAGGCCTAGAGGACATTGGGAAAGCTCTGTAAGGGGAAAATGTTGATGGGGAAAATGTGTGTTCCCCAAACGGTTGGTCAGTGGTTGCTGGAGGTTGATGGCTGGTGCTTGGTAAAATCACTTGTAAAGTGGATGTTACAACAAAAATCTCCTTTGGGTTGCTATGGTCACCCTCAGCTTGTTTGGAAGATGCTGACTTGTAAAGAGATGTTGCTGCTGAGTGTTTTTAAAGTATTTTTGGATTCTTGCGTTTGTACAGCTAATTATATTTATTCATTGTTTAGTTCTTTGATACAGCTGTGGTGTGTTGTAGACATTAGTATCAACTAAACATTTTTAAATATTGCCGTTAAACAGCTGGTGTGAAATAATAATATTAATAATAATATCCTCACTGTTTAAAAAAACAGCCTAATATATACCAACGCAAACCTCCATCAGCTGAACCTACATATTTTAAACATAAACACTCAAATCTAGAACATCTTAAACTTAAAGGGGTGAATAATTATTTTAGGAATTATTTTGGGGTGCATTTTTCCAACATCACCATCAATCATACGGCAGCATACATATAACCCTTCAAACAGCATGCCTGCCATGTAACAGCCTTCCTTTACAGATCCTGATGAATTCCGACTCAAGCCACAGGAGACGATTCACTCTAAAAGTAGCACTTCCCATTACTGGTTAACTGGCTTTGACATGGAAAATTGATGGAGGTCTCCCTTATAAATACCACAATTCCACAATCAGAGTTAGGCTGTGAATGAATTCATTATTTAATGCCCAAGAATCAGAACAACTGTATGCCTACCTCTTTTAAGCCTTTCCCTCCTGACAGCAGTCATGTGTAGATTATGCCGTTGTCTGAATATGCACGGAAGAGTGTCTAAATGTTTATACGCTTTCTGATTAGCGCTGCATCTGCGAGCTGTTTCAGTTGTTGCGTGGGCAGTAAGATCTCAGCATCTCTGCATGCTCTGTCACAAAGTGCTCCACCTAAATGCCTCTACTACTTATCTTCCTCTGGGGATTACAAAGCATTGCAAATAAATGCCGAGTGGCGTAACTGACAACAGTCACATTATTGCAGCATGCCTGGCGATAAGGCCCACTGTGCACTGCGGGGCTCTCTGTGTGGCCTTTCTGCAGCTATTTAAAAGTGGAACACACACACACAAAGAAACGAGAATCTTTGCAGTACGAAATAGTTTTGATGTGATGATTAATGTTCCTCTCACAGCCGACTCACCAGAAGCCAGAGACGAAGAGCACAAGTGTCACTGGACCTACTCATTATTTTGCCTGACAAATAAAGCAAACGGGTTTCTCTGCCAGATGCCCCTCTCTACATATAATACAATTAACTCACATCTCTTCCACTTAATTTCCCCACCATCACCTCATCATTTTCTTCCTCCGCCCGTCGCTGCCTGGCCACGGCTCCGCCTCTGGCCACAACACTGGAGAATGCCCTCAGTAAAGGTTATTACAGAAGGAGACAAACTTACACTGTGATCTTTAGCAGCAGGAGGCTTATCCACACAGGATTTTACACAATGTTAAATCTAACACATGGGCGTCTACTTAGGTTATGATTAGCATTCTCGCACAGCCGAGGGCGCACGATTCTCTCTGTGGGAGGTGTTTTAAAGGCAGCTGAGGTTTTCAACAAAAAAATCACAGAACTTGTCTCTCTTTCCTGAATACTTTCAAGTAATAAAACATGGCTTCATCAGATGGCTTCCACTTCAGCCAGCCCAATAAAAGTAAACTAAAGTGGGTGATGTGTGTGACCTCTGGCTTTTAAAAGGCCCCCTTAAAAACCTCTTACACTCGGCAAATAAAGTACCTTGTTGTACCCTTAGAGGTATAACAGCTTGTCACTGTGGTACTATCCTTTGTGGTATAGCCGTTATCCCTTTGACAGGGTGCACTTATGTGTATTAGTTTGTGCCTTCTGTGATACAAAAACTGACCTGGTGTAGTGCTGTCAGCGTTAATCTCGTTAAAATGACGTTAACGCCTTAACTGCATTAACGAGCTAACTGTGCTAATGCGTTAACACCATGCAGCCCCACGCACTGGGTGATCTGCGCTAACTCGCTAACGGAGATTTGCGGCGTTAATGCGGTTATGCCGTTAATGTCATTTTAACTAGATTAACACACTAGAATAAATATAAAATATTGTATTGTTATTATGCATATTTGTTATCATTCAGCTGCTCAGAAATAACACATTTCTAGCCTTACTGACCGCTCAAAGCCTTATCTGTCTCACATCTGCACCTACAGCTACCTTAGAAACACCAGTTATATTTATATTGCTCATTTGGGGCCATCTGACTGTCGGGGCTTTAGCTGAGGCAACTGTTGTTGTGATTCAGCACTATAGAAATGAAACTGAATTAAAATTTGAAGTGAATTGAAAATTTGCACATCTGGGAAGAAAACAGAGCAACCAGAGAGAGCTCACCAGGCACAGGAGTACATTTAAATCTACAGCCTAGTTGATGTGACAGATTCATAGTTATTCATTCAATTTAATAAAATAAAAGAACATCCATTTATTAGTTTTCTTCAGTTCTTATGAAATTCAAAGGTACCTCAGCTGTCGCTGGTGCACCTTGGACAGATCACAGAATAACAAGACAGTAAAACTGTACTTTTATCTTATTTTATTTCCTGTTTGCTTAAACACAGTCTACCTTGTCAAGCACTTAAAAAGAAGAAGAAGAAGAAGAAGAAGAAACATGCACAAATGTTCACTTTTTAATGCTTGGGAACACTTATGTACCATTTTGGGCCTCAAAATGGTCCAATTGGGCTAATCAATTAAACTTCCAGTTGTAAAAACATACATTTCTGTAGATTGTACCCTTAAGGAGAGGAATGGCCTTTACCCCTACTTCTAAGAGTGTAGCTGTAAATTGAACTGCTGTAAGTAATCTTTTTGTCTGCTGAGTTACCTTACATGGCTGCTGCTGTTGCCGTGGAGAGAGGAAAATAACAGCCAGCTGCTCCAGAGGTGGAGCCGGTACGCATGAATGTAAGGCAGGCTGTCACTGGAAAACAACATGCACGCTCAGCATAAGTCCTGGCCGGGTGAGGTAAGGTTAATAAAACCTCACAGCTTCCCAGAGCAAAGTCATGAAGGAACCTTGTTCTGTGCCGGAGGTTTCTACCAATTATATCAGATTATCTGCACTTGAATGCATTGCTCTGTGAGCAAAATCGCAGAAAACTCCCCAGTATCCCAGTTACTTGATGCAAACCTCTGTTTTTCCCTTTGTTTCTCCCCCTTTTGAGCCAATGAACCTGTCAGAAAACATCTCCATGAGCTTGTACACAGAGAACAGAGAGGACCTAATTTTACATGTCGCTGTTTTAAACCCAAGGGGGAAGTCAGCAATTTCACTGCTTTCCTGCAGCGGAGAAAAACACAGCTGGAGTCTGGTGAGAACAGCAACAGTCAGGGGGGTTAGTTGCTCCCTTCAGCATTTCAAATCTCAAAAGACATCAATGGGGTTACGCAGAGCAGTGAACGAAATGTCGTCTATTTTGATTGAGATGGATTTTTCCCCCCTTTGTCCTTTTCCCAGATCTGCTGTAAATTTGTTTTTCATGGTGACGTTCATTCTGACAAAAACCTCGGTGCTGCAGGTTCAACAAAAAGGGCACAGAAGAAAGCACAGAGCACTAAGCTGGCTGAAACACTGCTGGTTTCTGGAAACAGCTTGCACCAAAGCTAATCAAAGTTTTGTTTGTGGAAGTCTGGAAATGAGCTAAAAACTGGCCTGTTGAATTTTCATCACATTACAATAAAGATGATTCGGTTCTCCTTATTCTTCACGGTGCACGTGTTTGCATTATAAATAGGCTATGCTACTGCTGTCACCTGCAGGGCAAACATAGCACTGCATGTCATCCTCTCTGGGTGTCGATTTGTTTTCCTGTACCAGAAAAAAGTCAAATTCATTAAAAATAGATGGGGCTGGAAAAGAGCAAACATCTTCTCCTCTGTCACGAATTATGTTTGCACAGATTTCTCTCCGCAAATAACATCCAGCGGCTTGTTAATGACAAGTCAGCAACAAATTCAAGTTTCCCTGATGGGTTCCCAGAAAACAAATTTACTGCAAAGAACAGGCTGTACGGCTTTAGTAATGCAAAATGCAGCAGAAGGCAGACTTTAGATGTTAATCAGGAAAATTAAGACGCACGAATATCCTCACTGATCCCAGTTAATCAGGACGAAGGTAAAATAAATTTAGATCCAGGTGGATTGTGGCATTTTGACTTTGGGCTGCTCCACTTGTGTTACAGTCTTTGCGTTTGTTTGTTTTGTTAAGCAGCTCTAACATTTAAATATCTGTAACTGACTGGATTAGACAGCTGCTGCTGAGGCTGCTGATGATGATGAAACACATCTGAATCCACCTTCTGACAGAAACACGTTTGCTTGACAGTGAACACAAACACCAGATTGTTTAGTGTGCAGATATCGCTGCCATTACTCGATAAGACGATCTGTCAGGCAGCGCGGCTGAGAAACTCGCATGCACCTGATTGTATCGCCCTGTTTTATTTCAAACTTTTATCCAAACAAGTTGCGGTGTTTCTTCTCCGTGAATATAAAGCAGATTGCGATTATAACTTATCATCTTCTTCTGGGTCTTTGCTTCCAATTAAACGATGTTTTGATGATGAAAAAATAATTTCCTTTTGAAATACGGACTGATGAATTTTAGATTGTAGAAATTAAACCTTTCCCTTTTCCAAACACATTTATTCACTGATCTGTTCTTTCATTACGCAGATAAGCCAAATAATTAGCATGTAAAGCTACATCAAGACCGTTCTCTCAGTCATCTTTTTTTCATTCATCGCCTCTTTCAACAACTGATACCAATTATGTTCGAATTCAAAAGGGGATTATGATCATGTTGTTGGGCTTCAAAGGTTGATGTCACTCTGTCCTCGGGGGCTAATGTGCAAACTAACCAGCTTTCAGCAATGAATAAACAAACATTTCCACATCTTCTCCTGCCAGACATTTTGCTTGGTTTCAAAAATAACATCATTTGAAATGATACTGAACAGCTTCTGCTCACCTACCAGGCTCTCCCAAAGAGACCAGCGGAGCAGAGTCTGGAGCAGGATTTGGAAGGGGGGGGGGGGGCTCAAGACAGCCCCACAGTCATGAAACTTTATTTCAGTGCCATATCCCAAAAATAGCACAGCTGAATATGATTTATTATCCTGCCAAACCACACGTTTTGAAAGTAAATACTTTCATGTGGCTCAGTTTGTTTTATTGCCAACCAAATAATTTTTGCTATAATCCAAAAATATAATAATGGGACAGAAATCTCTGTGAAAACTGCTTCCCAGAACCACCTTCCCCATGACGGTGCTCCATTTCTGAAACTACCGCTCTAACATTTATATCCACCTCAGATGGTGACCGGCCATCTAGTGAAGGCGAGGCCAGAGCTCCGGGCTCTACTGGCTGTTTTATTTATCACTCAGCTATCTGTTTCTCTTTAAACATAGATTGCATATAAAAGATGGATGTAGGCATCATTAAGACCTCACGTGGGTACTTTTGGGGGTATTTCCTGTTGTCAACTCAAGTTTTTTTCTATCCAGACGAGACCACAGTTGGACGAGAGGACAGAGACATAAAAGAGGATAAGATAAAATACAGTTTATTTATCCCAAAAGACCAGAAATTATTCACACAGCGCACAACAGTTAAAACATTGAATACACCCTATAACAAATAAAGCTTAGACACATTAAATAAGCTCAATAAAAATAAATACAATATAGATATAATACAATAAAAAACACAATAAATATCATCAATCAAAAACACTGGTATTCCCAGTGGATGTATGTTGAGCCCAACGCACCATCTGCACCTCTGATTCCATAATTAATCATTGGCTTAATTTCTTTTTAGGATGAAAACAGCTACAGTCTGGCAGTGGACCATCTGACTGAGTGCTGTAGAGACAATGATCTGGCCCTAAACACCTCAAAAACAAAAGAGATGATTATTGACTTCAAGGGATCTGGGGTCAGGAAACAAAATCTCCCACTCCACATTCATGGTGAAATAGTGGAGACTGTAGAGAGCCTTAAGTACCTGGGAGTCACCCTCACAGTGCAGCTGACATGGTCCACTAACATCTCCCAGCTGGTCAAGAAGGCACAACAAAGACTCTTTATCCTCAGAAAGTTAAAACAAGCCAAACCTTTACAGAAAGTGTGCAGGAGTGCAGTGAAATCCATCCTGACAAATAGCAACAGTGTGGTATGCCAGCTGTGCTGCTGCAGAGAGGAAAGAGCTGCACCGAGTGGTGAGAGCATCAAAGAGCATTGTTGGGACGGAGCTCGCACATCTGGACTCCATCTCTGCCATCAGTTTGACGAAGGCAGACAGTATCAGCAAGGACAGTACACCCTGATCAGTCTCGAACAGTTCTGAACAATCAAGACAGAAACAGGAACAGTTTTTACTCTAAAATGACAACTTCCACCACACTACACACTTTACTGTAAACATGGCACTGAAATACACACTTCAATACAAACACATATAATATGTGCATAATGCTGCTGTTTCCCTCCTCTTTTGGTTGTTTTTATTCATTCTATTTACTTATTGTTTTTATAATAAAGCCTTTTTACTATGTTTATTGATAATAAATATTCATTCAATCATCCGTATGCAGTTAAAATATTAAAAAAAAACTTCAAATGCTGTCTTTTTCCAAATAACCACTTGAATTCCTTTATTCTTATCTCTTTAAATTTAGCCTAAAAAAACAAGCACAGAAGCCTTCATCAGGGAACGAAAGTGGGACTCCGTGGGAGTCCATATTCACCACAGCTGCAGTTGTTTTGATGACCTCAGTGTCAGACTCAGATTATCATCCCTGTCTCCCTAAAAGTCCCAAAGCCAGATGCTGTAGCCTACAAAGTGCAGCATCATCTCTGTGAAACACACTGTACTGCATACTGTAATATAATGCATAATATAAAACCACATAATAACTATATGCAGTTTTTGTGCTAGAGAAAATGAAAATTGACAAGCAAAAAAAAAAAACTTTTGGAAAACTGATGACGGTTGACGGTTGGAAGGTCGGGTAGTCGGGTATAGTGCTGCACCAAAAGTCTCCCTGTGACTGTTTAGTTGTAAGCAGGTTGCTGCAGTCGCCAGTAGTTTGCATGGAAGACGCCGACTTGTCTGCAAACACTCACTAACAGTTCAAAAGGTAGTGAAACTGAAAGGTGGTGAGAAACAAAGACCATTTATATTTAAAGTAAACATTATGCTTCTTGAAATATGTTGATTGCAGCAGTAAAGCAGGCCATTTAATCTGAAGGTTTCAGGGTTTTTGCAGGTTTTGTCTCAAGTGTTTGCAGAAAAGATGCCGTCGTCTATGCATCGTCTAACGGCATCCACTGCAACCTGCTAGAGATCAAAGTAATCGTAAGGACGTTTTTAGTGTTGCAATATTTTTGGGGTGTTTTCATCTGATGAACAACATCCAGCAATGGCTCACCAACCAGTCCAGGAGTATTCAGTACCCCACCCCTTTCCAGGCCTGCACGACTGAGGCCCAACATTCAAATTTGGGTTGGGATCAAGCACGATTTTGTCACGGCACACTGAGAGGACTCAAACTCAGAACTTACCACGATCAGTTTTACAAGATTTAACAAGGAAACTCAAGAATATTTTATGATCCCAATGGATCCGGCTGCAGACAGGCTAAATACACAAACAGTGGTTTCCAACTTTCTTTATTCAGCTTCAGCTCTGAATAAAGAAATGCCAGGTTTTTTTTTATATTTAAAATCTCTTTATCGCATCCTCGTCAAGTCTTCCCAGCTCCCAGCAGCAGAGTCAGGGGCTGAACAGCTCTGAAAATGTGAGAAGAGAAATTCAGTCAGAGTTCACATTTTCAGTTCCTCCCCTGAGGGACCGCTTCACTAGCTTCTGTGCTCTTCATCACCTGCTGATTATCGCAGTCTGCTCAGTTCGTCACCCAAATGTCCAGAGGTCAGAAGCTAAACACACAAATGAAAGAAAAATAACTGTAATGTGAACATAAACTCTAATTTTATGACCCATGTAAACGGTAAATCACATTTACACAACTTCCTCCTCCCTGCCACTTTATCTTTCATAATATGTCCTGCATGTATCACCATCACAACACTGTGATAAACAGCATGCAGGGAATGCAAACAAACCATTAATCTCCTTCTGCCAACAGAAAAACAACCCACACCGCAAACATTTCCTAAATAACCAACTCCTGCTTATTTACACTGCACTATTAAGGCTGCGAGGATGATGCAAACAATGAGACAGCGGTGTGTTTGCTTTAAAAAGGAACTGGAAGCAAAACCGTTTATGAATATTTTACTGTGGAGAGCGGAGAGCGACAAAGAGGACGTCTGGAGTCAGCTTTTGATAGTTTTTAAACGGCCCTGTGTGTGTTTGTGCGGCGTATGAGTAAATAACTGGAAGTAGCTGCGGCACTTTGTCTCCCTCGCTCTCTCTGAATACCTGCTGCCAAAGTACACAAGAGGAAATAATAAATAGAAATGCAAAAAGAGAACATCTGGTGGGAACAGTTAAAAAAAAACACATGAAAAATTGTGATTATACTCAGGGAAAATACACAGGGGCCTTACAATAAACGCATGTGTTTTCCTTTGTTAAAATGCATTGGATATTTCTCTCCGAGTTATGACGCTGAAATCTGTCTCCCACACACAGAGCGAGCATTTTTTTTTTTTTGGAAAGTGACCAATGCAGACATGAAAAGCAATCAGATGTGATTGTGTTTGTAATTGGAGAGGAGTTCTGTGCGGCTCCGTAGCAGAACATGGTTGATTGTGTTTGAATAGTTGCTGATTGACTGTAGCTCTGCTGCAGCCAAGCTGTGCACACTATGTGTCCAATAGTTTTCTTTTTCTTTTAAAAAAAAAAGGAACTTGAAAATTGCTTCGTAAACTAAGGAGTTAACCATTTATTCCCCGTGCAATCATATTGCTCCTTAGGTCACAAATTCAGCCTGACTGCTGGACTGAAATAACTCTGGTGAAGAGTCGCCACTGGAAAGAAATGTGCAAGGATGGGTTTTGTAATGAAAAATTAACAAGCTGGGTGAGGCAAAGCGCCGTGCTGTGTGGGAAATAACACAGAAGTATTCAAAAGTGCTACTCTTGTGGAGAGGTAATTATTGTCTTTCATAAAAATAATATTCTTAGAAATACGAGTCATTTTTGGGATTGTACATGCCACATTTCTGGAAGTTTCCTGAACAATAAATAATCTCACATGCAATAATATCACATAATCTCAATCAAATTGTAGCTCCACGGTTTAGCAGTCAGATTAAAAGAGTTTAGACTGGGTATGTCTGAAGACAACTACACAAAAGAGGAGTGTAAAGGCAGGTAAACACTGTGAAATTTCAGATTAAAGACAACCACGATGGAAGAATCACAGTAAAATTTCGGTCACAGTTACAGAGACACAAAGTGGGTGTTATAATAATATTGTAACCAATGAAAGCCTGGGACAAAATTATGTTGTACCAGAAATTTTGTGTGACTCACAACACTTCATCCTACATCTGCATCATCATCACATCGAGAAAGAATAAATAAAGTGGAAAAAAAGTGGAGGAATTGTAGATCTGCCTTCAAGTCCAGCAGAAACCTCTGGTGAACTCAAGCTGTCTCAATAAAAAATGAGAGCCCTCACAGACTGTATATAAAAGATGGGCAGAGCTTCCAGAGGCCTGCGCTATGAAGCACGATTGAGTCTTATCCAGATAACTTCATGGTTAGGCTACAAACCTATGCTGCAAAGCTAAGATATCTAAGATATCAGCATGTATGAAATCTGCTCTTCAGAAAAAATCATCACCATTCCTGGAAGAGCCCTCAGACCTCTGTGTGCAGGTAGTGGGAGGTTTATCAGTAATAAAGAGATTCTGAGGTGCAACTTTATTCCTTGAATTTTTCCCTGCTGATACAAACAATTTTACTAAAACTATTTTTCTATAAGCAAACATGACATCTATGCTGCTGACCTTATATCAAATTTGCACATAGACTAACCTTAGGTTTGAATTCTGTTCAAACGATCGTGGCTCAAGAGTTGGGAGTTTGCCTTGCAATCGGAAGGTTGCCGGTTTGAGCCCCGGCTTGGACAGTCTCAGTCGTTGTGTCCTTGGGCAAGACACTTCACCCGTTGCCTACTGGTGGTGGTCAGAGAGCCCAGTGGCGCCAGTGTCCGGCAGCCTCACCTCTGTCAGTGCGTCCCAGGGTGGCAGTGGCTACAATGTAGCTGCCATCACCAGTGTGTGAATGTGTGTGTGGATGACTGGATATGTAAAGCACTTTGGGGTCCTTAGGGACTAGTAAAGCGCTATATAAATACAGGCCATTTACCATTTTACCATTTCTGTTGTTACATGTGAAACATCACTGAGGCTGTTAAATATTAATTTAATGGAATACTCAATGATAACCCATCCATTCATTTCATTAAATGATACAGTTGTAATACTGTTAACTCGTAACCAGCTTTGTGCGTCCTCTTATTCTGACCAATGTTGGGGTAAGTGAATCCAGATAACAGGAAGACTTATTTCATAGTATGGGCAAAGGTCTTAAAAGTGCAATCAATGTTGTCTTAAACATGCATTCTTAATAACAGCCAGCAGGTGGCAGCAATTCTGGTTGCAAAATAAAACAGACATTTTGTTCAATGGCTGGAAATTGTACAAAGTATCTTGTAGAGGAGATCAAAATGGCAAATGTTTCTTTCGTTGAAAGAGATCCTTCCGTTGTTTCTGACATCAGTTTCAAACAGCTCGTTCAGTTGTAACCTCACCAGTTGCTGTTTGGTTGGTTTTGGTAAAATGTTAGATAAATGGAGTGGAGACGGTTAATTTACCTCAGTAAAGAAACATAACTAAAAAATTATGCATCATAATAAAATCATATGTTCAATTTGAAATAACTTTTTTCTGAAATTAAATCCACTGAAGTCTATTTTCAGTATCCCAAAAACAATTTATGTTTATTTTTCATAGACTGTTACAAATATCTCCTTTATGGTTGTAACTGTACCCAGCAAGACAAAGGTCTGTGTTTACAGCACAGCAGGGCATCGCTGTGGTCTCCTTTCCCTTTCAGTGATGATCTGCCCTCTATCTTTTTTCTCCTCTCCCCGTTTCTGCTATTGTCTGTGTTCCCTCCATGGAGCCATGACTGTGACTGGTCTCACCTGGCTCGCTGGTTTGCACACCTGCACTCAATCTTTAATCAGTCTCCCTCTGCATTTAATCCCTCGCCCATCCATCCAATTTTGCCAGATTGCTCTGCTGGCTAAGTAGAGGTACCATGCAGGGTTGCTAGTATTTGCACTGTAATCTTTCTGGAGAGTTTAACTAAGACCAGAGCTTTTCCCTCTGGACATAACTCTGGGTTTTCTGCCTTTACTCTGACCTTCTCATGTATGCCACCAGCCACCCTGCCTCCGTTCCCTCTGCCTGCTCCCTGTCCTCACTATCTCTCTGCTTTAGTCATTTCATGTTTCTATACTTCTCTGCTTCAGTTCGCCACTCCAGACCTGTAACGTTAACAGAAATGGCCACGGTGACAGCACCCGTTAGTTGCTATGCTCCTTATTTTGAAACATCAGTGATTGTGTTTTAGACTCAGCTGTTGTTGCTGATGTTTCCATATTTGGCAGGATGGAGCAGTAACTTATCTTTTAGAGTTAGCAAGCCTGGTTAGCAACCTGCATTGTGCAACACGTGGCAAAAACAACAGATTTATTTGCACAGCCTGTACCTGTAACATTCCTAACTAAAGCAGGCACATCCCTAGCCTCAGGCTTCAACCAAACCAAATGGTTTTGTAATTTGTCAGTTGTTATGAATCAGCTACAGAGACGGATCAGGCTATTAAAAAAAATCTTAATTTCATGCCAAGAATTGGACGCTTTAATGTGGGACTCTGAGGAAATACTTAAAATGCTTTTCAAGCCACCCTCAAACTAGAGAAGCTGCAGTTGTTTGACTTCATTTTTCAGCCAAGAAGATTGCCACTTGGTTTACAAGAAAACCGATGTCATCGACCACTTTGGGGAGGTGACGGTCTAGACATCTGTGGACTTTTCTTTGAAATAACTGAAAGATAAGTAGTTTTGATTGGAGCAGGAATCTTCAGGAGGGCTCTCATCTGAGTCATATTTGGGGTCTGCCTCTTCAGCATGACACCAAAGAGGAGGTAGTCCAGTAACTGATAAAAAGACCACTGAATGGTAAATGGTCTGTATTTGTATAGCACTTTACTTGGTCCTAAGGACCCCAAAGCACTTTACACTATATACAATCATCCACACACACATTGGTGATGGAAAGCTACATTGTAGCCACAGCCGCCCTGACAGAGGCGAGGCTGCCGGACACTGGCGCCACTGGGCCCTCTGACCACCACTAGTAGGCAACAGGTGAAGTGTCTTGCCCAAGGACACAACGACCGAGACTGTCCAAGCCGGGGCTCGAACCGGCAACTTTCCGATTACAAGACGAACGCCCAACTCTTGAGCCACGATCATCCCTGCACGCAGTGAAGAGCTGGTTTAAAATAAGTGAAGGACGGTATAAAGGGTTCAGTCAGGCAGCTCTGAGGGTTGTGGTAGTTCTTTCTAGATTAAGTTTTACTGGGCTTTTGAAATATTTTCATATTCTTGAGGCTAAAGTCAAAGAGACTTTATTTATCCCCAAGGGGCAATTCAGATAGATGACACCTTGCCGACCATACATACAATACACAAACATCACATTGGGGAGACAGGTCAGGCTAGGTAGCACTGGCCGGTCGACCACATGAGCAGCGACCCCGAACCGAAACCATAGAAAATGCACAGCATGAGGAAAGATGAGGAGAAAAAAAAAGAACTCCCCCCAGACTGAGCTTCAGCAGGGAGATCAGTTTGAGAACAGGAAAAAACCACATCAGCACATGAATCATCACATCTCACAACATAGAAGACATAAGCTTCGAAGGCGTTTGGAGGGGTTGGGGGGGTGAGTGCAAGTATGTGTCAGTGTACATGCGTATGTGTGCGTGTTAAATTGCTGTGATGTGACACAACAGATGTGGGACATCAAAGGGAGGGTCACTGGTTTGCATCAAGCCCAGCTGCTCTCAGGAAAGACACAGACTGGCTTCCAGGGCTGAGGAACACCCAGGTGTGCTTATATGCTGAGCACATAAATGAAAATCATTTTCTATTGTGTGCAACATAAACCTGCTCACTAAATACATATAGGTAAACAATGTGTTGTTCAATGATGTTAAAACAAACCTCATGCTCATTTTTTGCAGCAAAGTCTTCAGCTCTGACTCAGACTGGAATGCATCCAGCTCTGCTTGAAAATAGACTTGCACGGGACTGATCCTCAAACAGAACAAGACAGCAATAAAGACCTCCCCTGCAGCCTTGAATTTGATTTGTTTTGGTGCTGTTGTGGGGAAAAGTCAGCTTCATAGCATTATGTGAGTACTTTATTCTGAAGAGAGAAATCAACATCATCATCTCTGTTTTGAACTCACAAATATCAGAATGGAAGTCACGCAGGCAGACTAGACTCAATTTTCCAACCTCCAGCTCAGTGAGATTTCTTTTTTTCTGCTGACACAAGGTTTTCATTTCACAGTAAAGACATGCTTCTTGCTTCAGCTATTACCTGAGAGGTGTACCTTTTCTTCTCTTCCAGCTAAAATCCACTTTCATACCAACTTATAGCTGGTTTTAAGGACTCAATCCTATCAAAGAAACGCTATAAAAGTCCATTAGGACCAAATGCCTTTCTGTGACATTTCAGGAGGATGATTACACCTGGTAAAACAATTTAAAGCCTCAAAGGATCATTGAGCATCAAACGATTCTGGACCAGGAGTTCATTTTTCCATGCTTATGGGACTATAAGGAAAGCTTTTAAAGAACCTATCCTTCCCATGCTCCGCTGCCGAGCGGCTCTCACTTCTGAAAAAGAGAGATGATAGCTTTGAATGACCTTGACACGCTTTGCTTTGTCTCATCACTGAGCTGCAATTCCAAGCAAATCAAGCACTGCCATGCCTGAGCAAGAGAGAGAAAACAAGACCCTCAGGAATACACACACGCACATGCACACACACAATCTCCCAACCCGGTCACACCTTCTTCACTTCACCACCGTGACATTAAGATGACAGCAGCACCAAGAGGAAATGAGAAACATGAGAGTGGGAGGTCGGGTGATTAGTGCAGGTCTCACAGCCCCACCTTGTGTTCAAAGGCAGGAAGTGACACACATACAGACACATAATAGGGATGAAATAAAGATTATTCAGTTGCTGAACACATTAAAATAGAGTCCTCATAAGCAGATGGACATAAAGACAGTGGAGCTACAGTTTGCTGTAGAGAACTGGAATCAGGTTAGGCTGTGCTGGAATTGCTACACTGTTGTCACTGACGCACTGGTGCACGTGTTATGCTGCTGCAACCTGTTTTATACAATAATTCTCATTTTTGGCTCAAGAAATGGACTCATCATCCTTACAGTGCACATAAAAAATGAAATAAACATTGCAAACAATCTGAAAATAAAGAATCCCTTTGATTTTACCTCTGCTGAATCATGAGGTCTGAATGAAACTAACTAGTAACTAATCGAGGGATAACCATCCAGTTCTGTTTCTCACAAGCTGATTTGCAATTACTTGAAGGTACATATTTTATTTCACTGTTAATCAACCTATATGTAAAGTGCTTTTCAAGTTATATTTTATTATTTATTCATCAGAAAAATATTTCCAGTGGCATAAGCTTAATTTTATTTGACCACATGGCTAATTTAATCCTTCAACATGGAGACAGAAATTAAGTCAGACAGAGCAGTAAAAGCAGGACCTCGAAGAACAACTTAAGGGAAGCTAGAGGAGCTTAAACAGGGCACCGTGTATGACAATCAATGGAAATTCTGGGATTGTGGACAGAAACTAACTGGTTGTCTGCTTGATCTAATGTTCATGTTTGAAAATCCAAGACTAACAGTGCCATAAAGACCAGTTACTTAATGGATCGAGACTTCATCCGTAAAGATTTGCAACAGTATCTTTCATCTCAAAAATGGGCAATCAAAACTACCTTCATGGTTGTTCCTCTTGCAGAAAGTCGGCGCTTATCCACAAGAACTTTCACACAGACTCACAAAATACTAGCAATAGAGAAAACAGACTTTTAAATTGGATCCACTATAAGAATACTGTGCATGTGATCAGTACAATCAATCAATAATAGCCTAATATGAAGTAACAGAAATCAATAGTGCAAATCAGCCTGTTACCAGTAATTCAGAAACACCCCAGGGTTGTTTTTTTTTAGAAATCTCTCTTTTTAAAAGCAGCATACATTAAATATATGTTGTAGTACGCCTCAGAGCCTGCATGTAAAATATGTGCAGTTCCCATTTTGCATGCTTATTAGCCACATTAGCATTCAGTTAAAAGCACCGCTATGGCTAAGTGAAGCCTGACAGAGCTGATAGTCTCTTGTTTTCTGCTGCCCGTTTCTGAAGCAGATCATATCCCAGTTTTCAAACGTGTCATTAAACAGTAAACTGTCACTTTTACAGACACGCAGCCTGAATCTCTGATTGAATGCTGATTGCAGAACAGAGAAGAAGATCACGATGAAGCAGCAGAACGACACAACAGATGAATCCTGCTTGTTGGCATGAAAAATATTAAAGGCAGTCAACTGACATGGAGCAGATTAGCGTTTAGATGAATAATGAGAACGTATGGAGCTGGTAGATGGGCATATTCAGCATTGATGGTATGATTTCTCTCTCTCTCTCTGCACTATAAAAGACGTGGCTACTAGCTGAGCTCACATAGGCTGAACCAGCATTAATCTCATAATTTAATATTCAGTCTAAGCACAGCTCTCAGAAAAGGGGAATGAGAAGAAAAGCAGCTTGGCCTAAGGGGGACGGTGTGATTCCGAAATGTTGACAGTGGCCTCTTGCCATCAAAACCACTGAATCTTATCAGTTTTACAGACTTGTTTTTTGATTGTCGACTTATTTCTGCAGATGAATGCAGATTATTACAGATGGATTTCGTTCCCCCTCTGTTCCTCCACCCCCGTGCCTTTTTCGCTCACAGCAACATCTGTGACAAATATAAAGAATACAATGAAAACCCACTTAAGCTCACTTAACACTCATGCATCCAATCTGCAGGAGGGTCCGATAACAAGGCTCTGCCACAGGACTTGCAGCCTACTGCTTCTGGATTGGAGCACGAGGGGTGAACGAGGGAAGCTAGTGAACATGCAGGACCAGGTTTTGGATTGTTCTAGGGGTTAAACTTTATCCACTGGATTTCCATCACAAAAGCCTCCTCAGCAGTGAGCAGACGTGACCTTGGGGCCTGCCAGGGACAAACTGAGGAAGTGAATTCAATGAAGCGTCCTCCATTCACGTGTAGGCCTAATAGGTCGCTGTCTATCACACCAAGTACCCGACCCTAGGCACACCTCCTCCTCTTACACTGGTCAGAGTCCCTTTATTATGCTGATCTAATGACTGTGGAGGGTAATCCCAAGGACCTTCATTTGAATCAGGGTGATGTGTTACGCACTCAGCCAGATTTGAACTGACACTGGGCCCCATACCTGCCAACTTGGGTGAGCGTTAAAGTCAGCCGTTGCAGTACCAAAACAAATTTATCCTTCTACAATTTGTGCATTCGTTTATTCTGATCTCATAGTAAAATCTCTTGATGCAAAAAAACAAATACCTGCACACAAAGAAAGCAGTGGTAGAACGTGTGCTGCAGAGATATGATATTGCTGGAAGGATCTGTCTTGTTTGAACAGTAATAGAAAATATCTCAGTGAGTCCAGTTTGACAACAAAATACAAATTATTTATAGAAATATTTGTCTTGATACTAACCCTAATGATTTAGTTTCAAGAATATCGACTTCACCAGCTCACCTCTGTGATCCCTATAACTTTCTTATCATGATAAATAGCCGACTGTATGGTTACACTTTTAGCTACACTTCGCACTTTTGCTCTGGAAAGCTCCTGCCCTTCCCCTTCCTCATGGTCGGGGATTCCTGGAACTCAAGATTGGGGTTATCGAATTTTTAATACACAATTATCATGGGCAAAAGAATCTCTAATAATGATATTATTGTCATAGCTATAGCAGGAATGCGTAGTTGTAATACTCCGTATTGTGACCAAAATCACAAGAACTAATTTTGGAGAATAATCCAGTACGATCATAGAGTGCATATATTTAATTAACGTAGAACAACAATTCTGAAGTCTTGAACTTCACTGTCATCATTGTGGGGGTTTTTTTTCCTTTTTTGGACCATAGTTGTATTAGTGGAGACAAGACATTAAACATATTGCTAAGCTGGGCGAGCAAGAAAACAGGCTAAACAGAACAAACTTAAAACTATCAGACAGATGGAACAACTGCCACCTATGTGTAAACCTTTAAATGTTTTTTGCCTTTTAATACACTGAAGAAGACCAGACAGAACCTGCCTGTCACTCGAATTGATCACATCTCTAATAATGCAAAACTTTAACCCTTAATACAAATTAGAGGAGTTATACACATTAAAAGAATACGCAAAGTAGAACAGCCATGAATGAGGTATCAGCCACAGGAATTAAAACGCCTTTATTTCTTCTGTAAAGTTGGGTACTTTAATATGGGAGTATATAGCCGACCTCAAGTGGCCACTTAAGGAACTGCAGTTTTTTTTTACATTTGCACACTGTGGTTTTGAATTTTATTACTTATAACTCATTTTACTGAGAAGGTGCCAAACAACCAGAAATGATACCAAAAAATAAAAAGAAACAAATATTTTTTTCCATAACTGAGTCACAGTGTAGACCTTTTATTTCCTGCTTTAAGGGAGTAGAATATGTGTTTCACAGTTACATGTTCAACAAATAGACAAAGTGCTAAAGACGAAACTACTATTAACCACTCTGGTGTTTTGGAGAGGGGAAAAGACGGTACTGGATGCGATGTTTGCCATTACCATGATTGCTGACATGGTCAAAATAAATTGATGAGATTTAAATTTGTGACGTACAACCTGTTTACCTTTTGGTATTCAGTCAAATACATCGCTAACTTTATTCATTGTGTGCTCATTTTTGGCTCTTGAAGTGCAGGGAAAATAAAAGTATTTGAAATTCTGGTGAAGATTAACCACAATGCACAAAAAATATAAAAAATGTACAAGTTTTTACAAGTTATGAACATCTTTCAGTTTGTAAACGATCATCAGTGCTGCTGTACCACAAGGTCATTGGTCTAAGTGAAGGTGTTGATCCGATTTACTCATTAAGTAAAAACAAAACTGTTTTTATTTCAGATTTATATTTTTCACTCATGAGAATTTATAACTCAGAGAGCTGCTGAGAGAGATGCAGACTCCCAGTCTTCTTTAATTAATGCTCAGCACAGTGAACTTCATAAATAAGTATTTTCTCAGACTTGGAGCCAACCCTCTTCAGCCCAGCAGACGATTTGGTGTGTCCCTGCCTGCAAACTCGTGTGAGATTATTCAAACCCAGAGCACAATTTTTAATTCTAGCCTAGATCCCAGAGTTTCCCAGGACACCAAATATGTTAAAGTGAATTACAGGGTAGTGCAGTGAAAACAGTGCAGCAGAAGCCTAAAAAGAATCCACGTAATGAAATGCTGCAGTCATAAAAATATTCCCTCAAATTACACAGAAGTTTAATACAGCTTCATTAAATGATGCAAAATCTAAATATATATATATATATATATATATGTGTGTGCTGTTTTCTAACTGTGGAGAGTGTTTTTCTTTTTTCAAGTCAAAGAGACATGGGAATAAAAGATGCAATAAAGCCTAATGTGTTGCCTTACCAACAAGGTTACAGCCTCAGGGCTCCAGCTCCCCCGGGCCCCATATTCACTCTGTGTCAGTCGCTTTATGAAAAATGCACCATTATATTCCATAAACCAACTGACCATTAAATTATAGTGTCAGCTCAAATGATAAAGCTCTCTGATAAGGCATCTTCATTTCCACACAGCCATTTTACCTTTGCTCTGATGTGCACGTTGCATATTCCCAAATGAATTTATGTTTCAACAAATTACCATAAATAGCGGGTAATCAGGGACTGCAAAGAAACTGTTCGCCCCGGGGCCCCTTTTCAGGGTTCATGTTTATGGGTCAAACAAATGAGTCATTCTCTGGTTTAAAAAAAAAAATCGGAGCTTAAGCAAATAAAACGCTGTTTTTTTTTGTCCTTCCCTACAAGCAAAGAATGTAAAGCATCTACACAGTGTGATTTTTATGAGGATTGGA
The DNA here is from genome assembly GCF_964374335.1 of Astatotilapia calliptera. Lineage (NCBI taxonomy): Eukaryota > Metazoa > Chordata > Actinopteri > Cichliformes > Cichlidae > Astatotilapia > Astatotilapia calliptera. The sequence continues at coordinate 34,264,284 of NC_137432.1, read as the reverse complement.
GACAAACTGGTGTAAGAAGTCGATTTAAACGTCCTCTTTAAGATCCTTTAAAGCAACAGGAAGCCATCAACACCATAAAAACACTCCAGAGAAAGTTGCAAACACAGGCAGAATGTTTGGTGCTGGCAGTAAATTCAAAATAATCACTTTTCTTTGTTTTGTCCATCATCTCAGTACAGTTATGGTTAAATGCAGGCTTCCATGATTAGTAAACCATTTAATTTATTTATATTTCATACAGCTTCCCAAGTTGTTGAATTTGATCCTACATGGAAAATCTAATATTTTTATAATAATGGATTGCATTTACATAGCGCTTTTCGGGACCCCTGAAAACGCTTTACAATACCACTATTCATTCACTCTCACATTCACACACTGGTGAAGGCAAGCTACAGTTGTAGCCACAACTGCCCTGGGGCAGGCTGATAGAGCCGAGGCTGCCATATTGCACCATCGGCCCCTCCGGCCAACACCAGTAGGCGGTAGGTGAAGTGTCTTGCCCAAGGACACAACGACCGAGACTGTCTGAGCCGGGGCTCGAACCGGCAACCTTCCGATTACAAGACGAACTGCCAACTCTTGAGCCACGATCGTTCCTTCCTTGTAAAAGTTCATATTCTAGTTTGTTTAATTATTGCACACCTTTTACAACCGAATAATATAAAAGCTATTATGCCAGTACACACCTTCAGTGCACGTGGCAAATTCTCAGGCTATACATTTTCCAGTGAAAGTAAACAATCTGAATCTGATAAATCTCTGTGTAAACAAAACATGAAAAGCCTGCTGCAATCACAGACTGAGCCTTTACGTGTTTTATTGATTCTTGAACAGTCATCCCACGGGGATATGAGTCTGCAAAGCATATTGGATAAATCATGATTTATTATTTTTCTGCATGTGAAGAAATGCTGCCAAAATATGCATAAATGTAATTAACTGACATTTCACTCAGTGAGTTCCCATCAGGCACTGGTTATCAAACAATTTATTTCTCGTAGTTTACGACCGAGCTTGCCCTCAGGCGTGCCCACAGATCACTGTGGATTGACTCTTGGGGAGGCAGAAGAAAAGAACAGTGCTTCCAAGTAAGCCATTACCTCTGCCTATGGGGTTATTAATCCACACAATAAAGGTTTTAGCTCTCAGCAACCCAGAGAGAGAGTTACAGTGATTATGGCCAAACCAAACAACTTTACAGCAGTGAGAATGAGGCTGAGTTTAAGTACTGCCTGCTATGTGCTAAATATTCCTTAAAGAGATTAAGACCTTTGTTCATATCATATTCATATCAACTGTCTAACTCGAAGTTGCACATATTATTAAATCAATAAGTAATATAAAATACACCATGCTGAAATAGGTCATTCTACACAGTGTGTGCTATAATTGTATAGTAAGTTTGCATTTATATGCACTGTGTCGTTACTGCCGTCAATTAAATCTCATAAAACACCTGCATATAAAATGTCACTCAATTGAAAAGGAAAGAAAATTGTCACCTTTTGTTTTCTTATTATGTCCTCTAATAAGGCTATCGCTACTGATGAATTAATCGTTAATAAGCACTTACTTTCTAAAGCTGGTTTAAAACGACATCTGTCTTCCAGATTTTATAAGCATGTGTTTGTGTTCAATTTGAAAAATAGTAGAATGCTGTAATATAAATATAATGGCTTTTAGAGCAGAATATTTCTCTCTAAATTGTTGCATATAAACTGGTATTACATGAAAATACTAGTGCAAGTTCAGGCATTAAAGACTCTTTAGAAATGTAAGTTTGACTTTCATTTCCAGCGATCACTTTTCTTACATAAGGCACCGCATTCTCCGGGTTTACCTTTTATCCTCTATGAAACTATATAATAGTACTTTAATACAGACAACGTTTATGTTCACTCACCCTAACACATGGACGACTTAATCTGACTTGGCAGTCATATGGTTGCAGTTACCTTGCTTAAGCTGTTTTGTGTTAAGCATAATGAGAGCCATCAAACTCCGGTAAATGCGAGACACTCCTCAAAGACCCTCCGCTGAGGACTTTTCAAATGTGCCACGGTAACAATTACATGTAAATCAGACCAGCAGGCTGGAATTTTAAAAAGTTGAAACAAAAGAGATGGATGAGAGCAGATGAAACTTTAATGGATGTTGGGAAGGAGTTTGGTTATTTTAGCAGCATTTGAGCCAGAAAGAAGAAAAGATGTTAAATCAGATAAATAACTAAACCTGATGAAGTAAGGCAAATATTTTTCTTATGATTTTCTGTTCCTACTTCATTTCAAGCTTTAATCCAGTTTTTAAAAGGTGATTTAATATCCTTTTAGTTATTTTCTGTAATTTGCGTACAGATACTATTACAATGGCTGTCTGTGAAGGTTCTCAGTCATCCAGGTCGTCGTAGTCTAAAGAGCCTCGAAAGAAAAGCGTTTGAACTTCTTTAAGTTGCTTAAAGACGTTTCACCTCTCATCCGAGAAGCTTCTTCAGTTCTAGGATCAAGTGGCGCAGAGTCTCAGATTTAAGCCCTGTGGGAGGGTCCCCCTAAGAGGGACAATGGACCCCCTAATGATCCTCTACAAAATCACATGAGCCAAGGTGTGAAAACAGGTCACAATCAGCCAGGGTTTCGGGTGAGCTCATTGTGAAACCTGGCCCCACCCTATCATGTGATTTTGTGAGGTCAGATGGCCCAGGATGTGAGTGGGCGTTAAGGCGTCTGGGAAGGGATCTCAAAACTGGATTATTGATGGCAGACAGTTGGTGTCGTAAACCACCGCCTCTGTTCAAAGATGGCCGTTCACAGAGAGTGGACTCTTTCAAACCGTCTGTTTATTACAATGGTTGGTACTCATATTAAACACGGATACAGTTTTAAATAATGAGGTCAGAGTATGTACAAGTAATCCCCGTGAGACTGCTTTAAAAAACTCAGTTTCAGACAGTTTTTTTCTGCACTTGACTCTTTATAAATATTTCTAACTGGGTCATCTTCCCGCTAAAAGCCTCAGTCATATAGACCTAGAGACCAGTCCACCACACCCTGGCAACATTCAGCCACTTGGGGGAAAAAAATCTGTATTCCCCAACCAAGTTCCGAGCAGTTGCTGGATGCTGCTGGCTATATGTAAATAAAATCAATCACAAAGGGGATGAGAAAAAATAATAATTACATAAGTATAAGAAATAACAATCATACCAGCAGTGTAAGGATTCACAAATGCCAGCAAACTCTTGGAGATTTCTGAAACTATCGTAACGGATTTGAGGGGATGTGGAAAAATATGTTTACACCTGAAAAAAACACGACCACAACAAAGACTGAGGAGGGAAAAAAGTGCCAGTATTTTATTTGTTTCTGTCGTTTGGCCGGTGTATAAAACGCTGGGACACGACCACATGGTAATTGCCTATGCTGTGCCAGCACAGCATAGGCATAAGTGCTGGCCACAACATCAGCCACCTACATAGGTTACATCCTAGACTCCACAAAGATCTCCCACAGAAGCCTAAATCAGGCATTTAGCCTGGCTTTAGCAATACATTTCACAGCAACTGCCAATAACCTCTAGAAATCCCCTTTTAACCTGTCAGGGAATACTAACTTTTTCCCCATGAGCAGTGGTTACCAGGTGGTTGCCAAGAGGTCTGTAGACCTGTGTGGCCCGAATGCTGCTCAAACCCTCTGCTTATGTGGGACAGACAATTAAGAGAAAATTGGTTTAAAAGGTGAGGTAGAACTGCTTGTGTAAAACAGAAGATGAGCAGGGATGAGAGTGCATGAATAAAAATGTGGAAATATTCATACGAGGTCCCTTTTAATAACTTAATGTTCCAATGAAACTACTATTTTACCCCAGCCTTCAGCACAAGCAGTGTGTAAGTGCCTTAATGCAGCCATAAAATTCTTTAATCATGCTTCAGCTGCTAAGCTGAGGGTTTTACCATGTGTGGCTATAACAAGCAGTTAACACTATCTAGTAGCACAAAAGCTGTGATTTTAATAATGATAAATATGCCCGCTAATTCAGTAGTCAATTATTGTGTGGAGGTGTGTTCATATTTACACTATGAGACGCAGATATTGTGAAGACTGCAATTATCTACCATCTATATGGAATTAAGGCTATTTAAAGATGGCAAATAGCAAGAGTAGTGTCTGCAAAATGAATTCATTCTTATTTTATCTGACCAGTTGGCAGTTATTTAACCTGAAGTGAAATGGGGATTGGAACTGCTGTTTGAGACTGAAGAAGTGCTTTAGTGCTTCACGGATGCTCAGCTGTGTGGATGGGAGAGTTTGCACGGTTTCACAGCGAGTGCACCACACTTACTTTCAATATTTCATGAAAGTGCTGCACGAGCACAGTGTTGTTTGAACGGAGTGAATCACTGAACAAAGTATTTAATTCATGCATTGACTTTTCCACTACAGTTAAAACATCACAGAGCTATTTCTTTGGGGTGTGGTTGTTCAGCTCAGCAGCGTTGGGTTTAGTCGATATTATCGTGCTGCCTGATGCAGAGCCTCGGGTCCTGTCCGCATTTGTTTCACCAAAAACGGTGATGTCACAGCTCCAGATATTGATGGATATCACGGGTTAATGGAGTGCAATGAGAGTGTCACAAAGAACTCTATCCAAAAAGATGCCACTAAATGTCATCCGCCACCACCGGAGTCAGTGCGTGGTTAAATTTAGGTGGGTGAAAGCTTCATGTAAGCGATTCCCCGTGGCTACGTCGTTATTCACACGCTGCCTCAAAATGATGCTTTTTTTGGTTGATTTTCCAACTTCTTGCAACAGCTGTGAGGGCGATAATTCCAGCGTTACACGGGCACTGTGAGGAAATTAATTTCTCCACAGCCTATAAAAAGAATGAAAAATCACCTCTCTGTTTCAGTTACTTATCTTAAGGCGATACTGTACCAGCTGGAGTCTAATGAGCACGGTCACGCTGTAATTTTGGAAGTTCACACTGACCATTCACAGCCCAGCTTTTTGTACAAATTAAATTTGAATTCCCTCTTTTTTCCCCTTCAGTTTGTGTTTATAAGACACACAACATTTCAGGCTGCACTGACAATCATTCGGGCAGTGGGGCTCTTTTAAATTAACGCTTCTCACAGTTTCTTGTAGACAGACTCACAACAATGAGAGACCCACAGCAATATTTGTTAAACATGAAACAAACTTGTTGCTCTTACATTGTCCTCTCTGACTCCAGTGAAGCGTAATCTGCCTTTTGTGCAGACTCTGTTTGTGTGATTCCTTCACTGTGCTGCGGTGACTGATGGATGCTTGTACACAGACTAAGAAAGAGCGAGAGAGACCTCTCAGCTGAAATGCGAACAGGGAAAAAGCATCTTGGACAAAGGTCTTAATCTCTTTGGAAATTAGACAGTTATTATGTATGTTGCAGGCCAACGAGGCCTACTTTGACTTTGCTGTGTGGGCGTGTTGTGTTGCTGTCTTCCCAGCCTTAGGTGCCACCCATTTTCCTGTATAACCAGGAAATGTCTTAGTAATTAACCCTGAGAGTGCTTAATCTATGTGTTTATTCTTGCTTGAGGGAGAGTGCGCGTTAATTCTCATCATTGTTTCCCAGTTTTATTTCAGCATTTTTGCTCTGTTTTTTTTTTTTTGTTGAAAACAGGTGCTCGGCTGTCCCTTTAAGCTAAATTATCAATTAAACCCTTTTTTAACTCCCTGCCTCCTTTTCCTCGTATACGTTTATTGTTCCTTCTCCACATCTGAAGCGTGGACTCTCTGGAGAGCGTAACAAATGAACACTCATCTGGGATTCAGACCCAGGACTTCTTAAACGTGTTATTTTTGCTTAGATTTCTTAGTTTTTGCTTAGTTTTCTAGTAAGCTAAACAATTCACAAGGACTACCAAAGTAATGCATAGTCATAAACATGTGCATAGCTATCTGTTATCGCAACTGCACACGTTTAAACGTGTGCTGGCTTGCAAGTGACACGTCAGTCCTGTTAGGTCCAACATTTAAAGATTTCTGTTTCTGCTGTTTTACAGAAATTGACCAGGGTACTCAATCAGACATGCAGCAAACATAGAACAGAGGAACAGAGATGTTTCTGGATTAATGGAGAGGAGTGCACATTTGAAAGCAGCTTTAGACAAAAGATGTGACATTTACTGATGTAAGTGGCTCTCTTCTCTTCTCACGGAGGGGGGGTATGTGTGTTAGATCTTTGGGTACAGCATTTGTAACTCTTTAATCTCAAATACCCACTTACTATCTATTTGGATATGCAATTTCATTGTGGAAATCACCATTGAATCATGTAGTTGAAAGCTCCATTAAAAATGCTGGTAGGTGAATGTATGAGCTCAGATTTTGTTGTTACGCTTCAATTCTCTTCTTTTTTTCGTCTTCACTGTCTTTTGCATGTGCCCCTGCTGCTTATGTAAAATCATGATTTTCACATCAATTGGCACAGAGCAGGGCGAATCTGTTATTGTTTGCTTGCATGCATCTTCAAAGCCACAGATTTCCACTCTTAGTTGGATGTGAAAGCACAGTCACGGCTCTGTGTTCAAGCTGAAGCCCAATGTCCCCTCTAAGCTCTAAGCGCTGAATGTTCACAGACTTCAACTGACGTCACCGCTGCTGTCGTGCCACGATCGGTGATGAAACACCAGTTTGCCAGGCTTGAGATTCAATTCGTCACGTTAATTTATTAGGAATTTGACATTCAAAAGCAGATCTTTTTCACTTGAAGGTTTCTGCAAAGTATTCCAATCAGTACTCGTGCTTTTAGACTGTGATTAAAAGAAAAATAACAGGCAAACTTGATGCATAAGAGCACTGGATCAGACTGTGCTAACAGGACTACACCATGCACTCAAAAGGTTTACTTTACTTTATTGTTTACTTCCCATATTCCTCTGTTTTCTGGCTCTTACCCAGGTCGAGGTTGCAGGGGCATGCTCTAACCACCTCGCCTACGAGGCGTCAAGGAGGCATCCTGGTCAGAACCCTGCACCACCTCAACAGGTGGATGACAAGCTCCTAACCCAGACACCCTTTTGAGGAACCTCATTTCTGTTGATCGTATCAGCGATCAACAGAAATGAGCTGTCACTTCCCACAGCTCATGGCCATAACACAGGAATGTAGATCGACCAGTAAATCTGCCTGCCTTCATGCTTACTTCTCTCTTTACCACAGACTGGTGCAGCATCCCCATCACGCCAATTCATCCATCAATCTGTGGCTCCACTCTCCCCCCACTCATGAATAAGAACCGAGAAACTTGAACTTCTCCACTTGAGACCCCAAATGATTCCCAAACCAAGAGTGGGCCCTCCACAGTTTCAAGAACCATAGCCTCAAACTTTTCATCCCAGCCATTTAACACTTAGCTGCAAACCACCACCATGAAAGCTGGAGGTTTTCACTCAATGAGGCCAACAGGATCTGCAAAAAGCAGAGACGATGATCCTGAGACCACAGACATGCCACCCCCCATCTCTTGGATTCACCTAGAAATTCCTTTCATAAAAGCAATGAACAGAATCGGTAACTAAGGGCAGCAGTAGCGGTTTCTCCCAGAACAAGTCTGACTCGTGTAAGCTGCTGTGTGACTGAGAATCTTATAGCTGTGTCTAAACACGTCAGATTTCTTCAGTGTAAATTTGTGTGGTCACTGGTTGATGACTCGGTTCACGTAAATAAAACCACACGCATGCATGCTGCAGGCTGTTTTACTGAACCAGATAATCCCGTTCGGTGCAAGGCTCATTCAAACCACCATTATGAAACACCTCTCAGTTCTAAAAACAGCAATATCATAAGATTAGTAACACATGTTTTTATTTAACATCAAAACTTCCTCTGTGTGGACTCACACAGTCATCACTGTACAGCGCTAGAGTGCTGTGGGCTACGCATTCTCTCAAGCAGACTAAATGGAAAGCGTATATAAAGGGACAAAAAATTAAATCAGAAAGACCTCGACTACATACTGGTTTCACAGTGGGACGGCGCCGTCCTCTCACACGTGCATGTATCAAAGCCTGTGAGCGCGTAAAGGGAGAGCACTGGAAACAGGCCTCTCAGCCACCGTTACAGCAATCCCTCATTCTGACTGAAACATGTTTACACAGAGTTAACAATGCGAAAGATCGAAACGTCAAACAAAGAGTTTCCATAAAATGTTGTGTAATAATGAACACCTGTCAACTGTGGCTTTCATTTCCACAACATATTAAAATGTGAGGTGCAATTGGATTTTCTTCCACTGCATGGTTTAAAAATAGGTATGTATTTCAGAGGAATGACTGCTTTCAGCAGAGGCAAAACTATCACATCTTTCTAAAGATGAATATATCTGAGTTTTGCACTTAATGATAAAGAAATTCACATCAGCCAAAGCCTATTTTTCAAGACATTTAAATGTGTATGGATTAAAAACAAACCGTCCCCTTTCTGTCCTAAGCGCCACTAAACAGGGAAGTGTATATTTATGCAACTAATTACATTTAAATGTATTTATATAGTGCCAGTTCACAACAACAGGAGTCATTTGTAAGGTAAAGACCCCATGTGCACACAGGCTGTGACTGTAAGCAGCTGCAAACATCCTACAGTGGAGGCTGCAGGACGACAGGACTGTAAGTTGGACGGGTGAGATGCTCAATAATAAAAAAATAGACATGTTTTAGCTATTTATTTACTTATTTGTAAATCTCCAGCAAAAAAAGGGAAAAGTATCCATGTGAATGTCAATAACTGGTGATTTTCCATGGAAAATTTACACAGTATGTATTTCCCCCACCTCCCATCTGTGCACAGATGGGAGGTGGGGGAAATACATACTGTGTAAAAAAGGTCTGAACTATTAATTATGGTCAATGCCACGAATCCTAGCTTAAGTTACAACATCCTGACAAACTGTAGGGTTTTTTTTTTAGTTTGTTTGGGGGGTTTTGTCCTGAGGAGCCAAAACCCCTGTAGCTTTAAACTGAGTTATCAATGTCCACCATTTCTGAACTACTTTACACTCATAAAAGTGTTGATTATACCAAACAAATGTATAATAAATACTCTGTGTGTGCACAGAGTTGCAGGAGTTGGGGCTTTAAGCTGTGTGCAATTCAATAGGGTAGAGTAGGAAAAATATAAAGGAAAAACATTTCCTGCACACACGGGGCTCGTAATTTGTGGCTCCGCTCCTGAACACACTCAGTAAAATCTGATAAAGACATTTTATATGTTCCTTTACAACATACTGAAACCTTATTCAGATTTTCCCCCCAGAGACACCAAAACATGTTCCCTACTGCAGCTTTAAATCCAGCTTTATTGTGATACACACGATTTCAAACCAACTTTGCAGTCTTACAAATGTCTACCAGAATAAGCAAACACATCATGCGCTACAATGTGTGTACATATGCTGCAATTGGGCTTAAATACCCGTGAGCTGTGTACATTGCAATAGGGTGGAGTTGGGAGGGGAGGTAGTGGGGCTGCGGGGTATTTCTTGCACACATGGGGCTCATAATTTCTGGCTACGCTCCTGCACAGGCTGATAAAGACATTTTATATGGTGACTTATTGTTACACGACTAACGTATTTTATTCCTCGTATTAAAAAAAGAAAAAACTTACTCATTAGGCCCTTTACTGCTTTGGCCTCGCGTAGGCTACTTCTCTCACCAATGCGGCGCACGTGCACGAGCGGTGTGCGCAGACCGGGAGCGCGCGCGGAGGCGGTCCGGGGCTTCCTCAGTTTTCTGTAATCGCTTTTCTGCTGCTGCTACCTCCAGTTAAATAGCAAGGACACGGGAGCGAGCAGGCGGCCGTGAGAGGATATACTTTTTTCGGTACCTTGGGATTACGACGCGGAATTGCAGCATCGACGGCCAGCTGTCAGGTAAGGTCGACACACGCGTTCAGCCGCCGTAGATCCGCGAAAAGTAACTAAATGTCCCGTAAAAAGTGTCGTTTTCCAGTGAAGAAGAAGGGAGGAGGAGGAGGAGGAAAAGAAGGGGGAGGTGGTGGTGGTGGATGTGTGGGACGAGCCTCCCTTTGTGCCGAGGCAGGGTCACTGCTCTTCACCGCACAATGTGGACACTCCAGAAACGGCGAGGAGCCACACGTTTACCCCCCGCACCGCCACCGCACACCGCTCCGCTGGCACTGCCGCCGCTCACCGTCCTCCATCAGCCTCGCCGTCGGACGAGTCCGGCATTAACGCCTTCTCCTATGCGCATTTTCATTGAGTTTAAAACACCGAGGCCTGCTTCTGCTTCTTTTTTTCCCTTTAAATACCCCCCTCAGCGGTAATATAACGCACCCTTCTCCTCCTCCCCCCGGCCTTTTAACGTTAGCTAGCTCCCAATTATGTTTATGGTCGCTTTTGTTTTAGCCGGCCCCTTTTGTGTGCTTCACCCCCACAAATGTTGACCTCCTTGCTCTGACAAAGCAATTAAGTGATGTCTTATGCCACACACACCTCTTAACTTGTGTCCGTTGTTATTTTTGAGGGGATATACGGACCCTGGCATCTCGAAACCGGGTACGTTTCAGCCGTTGGTGTCCTTACCGTCACCGTGAAACGCCCCCCCCCCCCTCATAGAAAGACGACCTATCCCCCGCTTCAGTTGATCGCTTTTATTCATTTCGTGCCTATCAGAGAGCTTAAATCTATCAGTTTTGCTTTTAAAAAATAAGTTCATGGTATTTATTCAAGCCCAGGGGCGTTTCCAGGATTTAGAAAAACAAAACAAAAAACAGGTAGCATATTGGGGGGGGGGGCAGAAAAAATCTGAATCAGAAAAACGTTGAGAAAAACATGTTGGGTACCAATTTCAGGCTCATGGTGTGACATGAAAAATGGTGCTTAACCACAGATTGGGATTTATTTTAAATTTTTTTGTAAAGTGGCAACACAGTCAAAGGGTAGCAACTAACAGCAACCAGACACTGCTGACAATCAGCTGCATTCAGTAACTTCAAGAGGACAGATGCAACTGTGAGGCTTGAGATTGACATTTGAATGTGGTAAATGCATTAGAGGATTACCTTGCTACAAAGCATTTTGCCAAATTGCAGTATTTGCTCGTTGTCCGTTGCTTTGTCACTGATGGTTTGTTGCTATTGGACATTCCCATCTCTGGTCAGTCACCTCTACCTTAGAATGTCCACTTCGCACCACCCCGTCTAAATCACTGGATATGGTTTTCATTTGCCATGTTGCTGCCAGTTATGTTCTTTTTTTTTCCCCCTTTCTTTTTTGGGCACCCCCTGGTGCATGCCCGCCAATTTCATAACTTTTAATGCAACATAATTACATGAAAAAGTAAGGGCTTGAATAGAGGTGGATATAGAATAGAAAATTAGCTTCACTGTGCACTGTGAAAACCCATCAGCTGGTATTCTCCTGACATCACTGATGATCAGAAATGGAGGGAAAGTTTACTGAGATCATTTGAAGGCAACTAGCTCGGACTCTTTCTTTGATGCTTTTTAGATGAAGAAAAGAAAAGAAGCATAGGGCCTCTGCAGGACTTCATGTTACTGTAATTTGACTCGCGCTATCGGCCTTACTCCTTATCCTTTTGACTCCTTGGGGTGAACACTCATGGGTTTTTAACGCAAATGTATTCATGCAAGTAATGCAAAACTTACATCACTAGCTTTACTGCGTGTAACTTTTAACATGAATTTAATCTAAAAGGTCATTATTATTATCAGTTTGGGTTTTTTTAAATGGTTTAAAACCTCCCAAGGTGAGCTCAAGTTATCAGCTGAATCATCTGAAGTTCGGCAAGCACTGGGCAGCACTTTCATGAAATACCAGCTATTGCCACTAGATGAAGCATTGTAGGAAATTCTTAATTATAAAGATTTCCTGGCAAAAGCACAGGCAAGTTTCTTGAGGAAATGGAGACTAGAGGTACAAAGAATTGCCAAAAGTAAAAAGAACAAAACATTTTAAGTTGCCCAGAGGTAAAATGATGCCCCCTGGTGGTAAGGTTTTAGATAACTTACAAAACGTAACATAGCATAGGAAAAGTAGATTTATTTGTTTAAAATCTGCAAAAGAATATGTAAATAATTTTCAGTCGGGGCTGAAGCCACCCCACGGCCCCCACTCTGGACACACCCCTGTTCCTGCGTTGTCTTTGTCGTTTGTAAACAAATGAGCAACAGAACCAGGGTAGTGTATTGATATTTATATTTTTCATCCACAAAGAGCTTTCTGTGTCTCAAACTACTACCACATTATCCAGTAAAGAAGAGGAGAGAGTATGACACAGAGCAGTGACAGGACCTCTAGTTTGTTTTAGAAATCTAGGCCAGTGGAGTCTACCTAATGACTGCTCTGTCTGTAACCCCTAGCAGATGATTGGGTGAATGTCTCATTATATTCTTAACAGGGGCCTTATACATGTGTAATCTGCTGCACTGTAAGCTTTGACAAATGTCTTTTCATCAGCTTTCACTCTGCACAATTTTAACCCTCGCCCACACCCAGCTTTTGATTTAGATTAAGTACATTTTGCTGTCCCCAAGTCTACCCAACTATCAGACATTGTGGAAACTTGCAACCTATTAATATTTGCATGTTCATTTATTGCTTTAGGGCCCACGATGTCCAGCGAAGTGCAGAGACCAGACGACAGCCCCAGCACAAGCGGGGGAAGCTCGGATATTGAGCAACGGGAATCGGTACCTGCTGAACAGGAGCGAGAGCAAGCACAGCCCAAAAAGAAGGAGACTAAGATCTCGAGTAAAACCGCTGCTAAACTTTCAACTAGTGCCAAGAGGTAAGAAAAGAAGAGAGGGCTTGAATCTGGCTTTGAGAGCCGAGCGTTTACACAGGAGTTGTTTGTTAAACTGAAGGCCTCTCCCCCTTCTTGTGCCCCAGGGGTGTGAAGTAATATAAAAAGACTGCAGTCCCACAGGCATTGTCATTTCAAACATCCACGCGATTCAGTGTGCCGCTTAACCCACAGAAAGGAAGAAACTCACCCAGCTCTGCGCTGAGGTGTCACTGCTGTCATTTATAAAGAGAGATTCTCGTTCCAGCCTGTTTGTTCGACTGGATGCGCCTCGTGCTCCACAGCCTACACCACCACCAACACTTACCTCCAACCAGTCTTCGCACTTATTCCCAAAAAAGACAGCCGATGAGAGAATTATGCAACCACTTGGCTTAGGCCACTGAGTCTTTTTATAACAGAGACTGACATTATGAACATCTCTGGGGGGGGTTTGTAAGCAGAAAAAGCCAAAACATGGGCGGACTTCAGCGTTGTTTTTGTGCAGCAGTGCCTGAATCCCAATTTTCTGGTTATCTGTAGCAAATGATCAAAGCTGTCTAATTTATCCTCGTGCTTAATAAACAGATAATAGGAGTACTTAATCTGGTTATATTTGCGATCTAACACTTGAAATCTGCACTGTTATAAACTGTAAGTAGTTTTACTTTTACCCAAGCAAGCATGACTGATTTGCATATATTTAAGGCAACTATCAACAATTGTCCAAAACCGCAACTTCTGTTCACTTCTCAGTTTCTTTTTTTCTTGGTGGTGTGGCTGATGTGGAAGCTGCTGGCCAATAATTGACTTGTTTTAAACAGGAGGGTGGAAAGAAATCACACCAACGGACTAGTCTAAAAGTAAGAAAACATTTGGCAATCAAAGCTGAGCACAAGCTAATGGACAAAATTACATGCTCTCCATAGACGTATTGCATTTTTATTATGAGCTATTTGAAACAGTTAATTGTATTCTTAAGAAACCAAATCATATTTTTAATATCACTAAAATGTGTGGCACAAATTAGTAATTACTTCTTTCCTCGCGCGGATGTGCCGAATAAGGCTGCACTTGGCAATAACCAGTAGTATCACTGCAGGAGCGGAAGGAGAGGAGGTTAATGTGCACCTACTATTGTAGCACTGTCCACCCTCCATAATGCACGTGTGGCCCAAGTGGGTGGATGCTGGAAGTTAGACTATTTCTAACTTCCAGCATGAAGAGACTTTTACATGCTGACATACAATTATGGCTGAAAAGAAAAGTGGGTGGATATTAGGTGAAAGTGAAAAGGTGGAATTACATCATGACATATTTTGGCTCTTTGCTTCCTTACCTTCTTCACAGTTCTACTAACTCCTTCAGCCTGTTTTTAGATGTTTAAAATGTTGCACCTGCCTGTCCTCCACTCTTCATCATGCCAAACAACACACAGCAGCTTTCCACTGACAAAGCAAGCGTCTCTCCAAGTACAATCTTATTACTCTGTAACTCAAAAATCAATCAAACTGTCAGAAATATCCTTCTGTTTTCTCCCATGATGCTGATAAATCAGTGTAACCGCTTCCCACACACACACAAGCATGAGCTTGTCATGTCAATGTTGGTTGTTTGTGGAGCTTCTGAATGAAACTATAGTGAAGCATGTTCAGTTTAGTATGACTCTCATGAAAATGATCATATTAAAGCATCAATAATTATATCATCATCAGTGTGGAGAACTGTATTGCAAAGCCACACTGTTATTACACATATTACATGTCAGCAGGTTAAATATCAGGGCTGACATACAGCCAGTCATTGTCTATATGAACCTATTGCAGAACTTTCCACCTAACTTGAGGGGAAGTTCACATCTTCCCCTGACAGGGAGGGTGAGGAGCACCGCAGCCCCGATTAGTGGTGGGCACGATTGTAAAATCACAGAAAACTGTTCCCTGGTGTTGGCATTTAATAAAATAAAGACAATTAATATAAACAGTTAGTATTTTAGGTGCAGACTATCGAGGGCAGCAATGTCTAATTGCGTAGTCGACCACAGGCGTGGACACTTGATTATGATTTAAGCAGACTCGACATCAGTACTGTAGTATCATATTGAGTTTTTAGAATCTCATTTATAAGCCATTTAATAGGGGAAAAAAAGGTGTTTTCTAGTTGAGTAAACGGAATCCTAATTACAAGAAAAACTTTCTTTTAGGGGAAAGGCCAGAACCTCTTTGGAGGTCGTCTGCATCTCTTTTTCCGTTAGAGATTTGGGTTAAAGGCAACCACACCTCTTTGAAAGCTTTTGTATCACTGAATAAATGCACCAAGGAAATCTCCACTCTTTCAGATGAATTTTAATTTGCAAATCTTTCTTTTGCAGGATTCAAAAAGAGCTTGCGGAAATAACACTAGACCCACCTCCCAACTGCAGGTAAGATGTTACACATTCGGAGCATTGCTGTAATGACTCATAACCCTGAGTGTAGATGGTAAAGCTGATATGGGCAGCAGCAGCAATGTGCTGTTTTCATGGCTTTTCTCTGGGAAAAAAAAAAGGAGATGTAATGCAGTTGTGTTTTTGTAACTCACCGCATACTGCTGCTGTTTGTTTGTATTTTTTGTTTGGTGTATTCGAGTGACTTAAGGCCACTGTGGAGTTGTTGTTGCTGCTGCTGCATAATGCATGCTGCCTTTTTTTTTTCTTTAGATGACAGTATTCTGGTCCTCTGAAATGGTGGAAAACAAGTGTGCGGTGTGACTTTAAAACCTGTTTCGATTCTCGTGTGGGTCCCCCCCCCCCCCCCCCCCAGCTCGCTGCGCTGGGGATTTACCACAGACAATGGTTATTATGTGCCACTGTCGCGGCTCTGAGCCTTTTGAGGAAGAGATACGGTCGCGAGCGAGCGGCAGGCCACATGTGCATCGGTCTCTGCGGACATGACAAAAGGCATACCTTTGGGAGGAAGCCAGCTTTTATTAACCCAAACCACACAAAGTGACACTGTCATTGATTGTGCCTGTGTTTATTACTGCACAATAATTACTCTCTGAATCAGCACTCGACTGCAAATTAAGAAAGAAAATGGACGCCAGTGTTTGTTGACACTTGTGGGAGATGCTGATGTTTTCTGACCACTGTGATTGGCTATATCCGTTCAGGCACCTGCTTAAAATGATTAAGGAAAACCGCTTTGTGTGACTCATCTGGCAATTTGAAATTACTACACCCTAGACGGCCTTGTTTATTGCATGAATTAATCACCCCTGCTGGGTCTCATCAGAAGCCCACCATCATTAACGATAAACATTGAGCTAACCTTTTCATTTCAGCTCACGGCTCGGTTTTGTTATTGTACCGGGGGCTAAAAGAGATGTTGTTTTTTTCCTCGAGGTCTCTAATCTATTTCACCCCCACCCCCCTCCGTCTTAAAACTAGGTTGGCTCACATGAAGGATTTAGCTTGAGGACACAGCTAAGTCATTTGAAAGTAAAATAATCGCTAGCGGAAATTTCACAGTCATCGTCTTAGTGGGGGAACTAGTTGCCTGGGAAACAATTAAGCTTCTTCAAGATAATCCTGTGTGTGTGTGTGTGTGTGTGTGTGTGTGTGTGTGTGTGTGTGTGTGTGTGTGTGTGTGTGTGTGTGTGTGTGTGCGTGTGCATGTGCGTGCGTGTGTGTGTGCATGTGCGCGTGCGCGTGTGTGTGTGTGTGTTGCCTTTCTGTATTTAAGATGACACCAAAAACCTAATAATGTGTTTTTTGTTGTTGTTTTTTTTTTTTCACGTCTGATGTAGTGAACTAGATTAGCCCTGTGTTAACAATGACGGGGGGGTCAGGTGCATCAGAAAAGCAGACGATCACAGCACAGTTTATATTCTCGCACGACTGAGCACCCAGCCGCTGCGTTTATGTCGTCATCATTTGTATGCCACACACTCATCGCTCCTCCTGGCCAGGTTAGCCTGAGAGGTTATTCAATTCATTCCCCCCGCGACAAATGGAGGCACAGACTGTTGCCCCCCCTTTCATGAGGCAGATAGAGACTTGTGTCAAAGAGATTCACTTTTGTACTTTCAGTAAATGCAGCGTTGGTGGCCATCAACTCAGGAACCATCCAGATTATTCCTCCATTTGTGTCAACGGTCAGAGAGAATTTCTCTTTTTCTATCGTACAGCTAAAAATCTGCAGTCTCCTTTGTTTCACCGACAGTCTTTTCACCTTCAGGGCAGTGGAAGGGATCCCGCAGCTTTGCTGCCTGCAAAATGGAGAGCCCGTCTTTGCATATTTAGCCTTCCTTTTTTTTTAAACATGCACAGCAGCTTTGAACTTTTTAGGACTTAAGATTAATTAATAGTACCTCATTGAGTAGGGCCTATGCTGTAGTGTATTTGAGGTGGTCTGGGCATCTGATCAGGATGGCCTCCCTTAAAGGGTTTTCCAGGCATGTCTAAGTGAGAGGACACTTCGGGGTAAACCTAGAACTCACTGGACACATTATATCTTTTGCCTGCACTGGAACCACTTCAGGATTCCCCCATGAGGAATTGGAAAGCAGTGCTAGGGAGGGCGAATACCATGGAATTTGGAATACCATGTTTAGTTGGAGTAGAAAATCAACAGATGGATGAAGAGTTTTTTTTGCTTTCCATGTTTCTGGTGCTGTGTGTGCAGAAAACTGTGAAAAATATTCCCACCTGATTCTCCTGAAATTATCGAGTTCATGTGTAAAAATGGCTCATCAGTGAAGATGTGTGCTAAGAGTCCAAATTTACCTTTCACATCTTGGGAGGTGTTGAAGATCTAATTTAGTGAAGCATCTATGGCAGGAGGTTCCCACTAGATAAATATAATAAAACACCCACACATTTTCTTCATTCCACGTTCCTGTGATAACCCTCAAAATGTGTTGTTTAAATGAGCTGCCTGTCTTGATAAATCTCTCTTACTAATGTTTCCTGTCTTTCTCTGGCTGTAGAGAGGCTGCAATATTAATGCTTAAGTTGTTTTAAAACCAAAAAATCAATTCCTATGCAGTGTGAACAAAACTGTCATACCTTCAGTGCAATGTCACCACTTGGAAATCGCAAGCCGGTATTTAAATGTGTCTCCAAGCTTTATCTCACCCTCGGCTTTGTGACAGTCTGCTTGTCACCTTGGCAGTTGTCATGCATCAAACGAACAGGAACATGTTGAAAGCCCAAGAGGATTTGACATGGCAATTATTCTCACTGTCATACACTTCAAGTATATTGTACAGGCAGCTTGTGCTTTTACACCTATTGAAGCGTATAAAGCAGCTTTTGCGACGAATTGTTTTTTTGTTTTTTTTTTTGGGGGGGGGTCCCTCTCTTTCCATCAACATGTGCAAATATTGCATTGATCTTACTAGGATGAAGTTTTGATTAGATGGGCTTAAAGCGAAGCATGAAAGGCTTATCACTAATACCAGATTTTCAAAGCCACAGAGATTCAAATGTATGCTGCCATCATCTGAAAGTGTTGCACATCTTCAGACAGTTAATCAGGTTTACAAAGGCTGCTGACCCACTGAAGGCATTTTATTTTTCATAAGCCCTTTACTCTCCAGTAACAATACAGATTATTTTCCCCATTATTTGATTCTTTAAAACGGCAAGAAAAGGTCTCATCATTTCCTAAATCCCCCTGTAGCACACATTTCGTGTGATGTGCAAAAGGTACCACTAATATTCTGGTGCATTTAGTGCTTAATCAGATTTTAATCTCAATTGTGATTCTGGCTTCCAACGATTATGCAAGCAAAATAATTGGTATAAAGTGATTACTGACTTGATTTCACTTTAATTGAGTGAAAAGGTGTGTCATGAATCAAGCGCACACCTCTCCCTTACAGCGGTGTGTTTTTGCTGCTCCCTGAAAGCCCAGATTCATTTGCTGTTTGGCTAAGCTGAAGCCAAGGTGAGTAATGTGGGATTTATACTTCAGCTTTAAACCCTTCAGAAATCCTCCATCGTAGCCAAATAACATCCGTCCGACTGTGATTTGTGATTGGCCTGTTCGGTACCGTAGTGTCCTCCAGCACACTTCTTCTGCTGCTGCCATTTTTTTTCTTTTTTAAATCCGCTAAGAGAATTTATAAACTCAAGGAAAGATATTCCACCCCCAGCTAGTGTTTTGGCACAGAAAATCCAGAACAACACAGGCGTTGTGATGGTTACATCATAGGCTCTGCATTAGGCTCGAGGCGGGGATTATACTGCGGCGCGAGCGTGGACAGCTGCACCCACCACGGACGAGTAGTCATTTGTGTTGCGCTCCTTCTAAGGCTGTAAGGACGCATGTGGAGTTGGTCAATCGTCGTCGTAGTGTAGACTCCACGGGACTACACTACGACGAGTCATAAAAAATGGGCAGGTGTGCAGACATCTGCAGAAATCACTGCACTTGCCATCTGACAAAATTTACATCATGTGAGCCCAAGCACACACTAGCATACTCATGAACATGGAAATTATAGGCAAGTGAAGCATTTGTCAACAAGATCCAAGTAGTAAAGTTTTTGCAGTTGAACCCTTGGAAGGACTGTCGTCTGCCTGCAGCTGTCTTTGTTTCTGGATCTTTCGGCGTCTCTTACCCAGTCCACTTTTGGTAGTACACGATACTTAGCTTGGCTTCAGCTTGTTGTCACTCTTTTCCCCCAAGGCACTCAAGCCCATTGCTGCCTTAGGCTCTGTTCGCCCTCATCTGCTCCCACAGTGGAGACAGGCTGGCAGGGATCAGCATTTGCCCTTGCAATAGGGGATTTTCTGTGAAAAACACCCACTAGTCAACTCCCTTTTAGGACAAACCTGTGTCCTCCACGCCTGCCTCCTTTTTTTTCTTTTTTCTTCAACTGAATTATATTTTAACGTTCAAGGAAACATACAGTAGAAACATGTGTTTTTAACATGAAATAACTGCATGTCTTTTAAGCTAATGAGAAGGTGATCATTATTTTGCTTATGATCAGCAGCTTTACTAGTGAGTGGGTTAGGGCTGCCACGATTTGTCGACTAGTCACGATTACGTCGACTATCAAAATCGTCGACGACTGATTTAATAGTCGACGTGTCGTTTGAAGCTTTGTAAGATCGCAAAAGACGCAGGAATAATAGCAGGATTTAAGAGTGTAATAACGGACTGAAACAGAAGATGGCAGCACAGCATGTACAAGGATGCCAGCTGCCGTTAAACCCCGAAGAAGAAGAAGCAGCTGTGTCCCAGAATTCATAGCGCGGCCCAGCTTAGTTTCCAACAATGGCGGTAGCTAGTTAGTTTTAATATTACTCTTATTATTCTTTCTGGGTCACAAAATAAACGTTTAACATATTTTCAGGTGAGAATGTAGCTGTGTAAACCTCAAATATCGGCTCAGTTTATCAGGACACCACATATTTTCAAAAGCGCTCCGACGTTTTCGGAGACCTCTGTTACCCACTAGCTCGATAGCTAGCCGGGGTCTAGGTCACTAGCGCCGTGAGAACACCGGACTCCCGGCAAATTGTTTTCAAACCCACCGCCGTCTTTCGCGACTCAGGTTAAATATATATGAGTCACTTAGATAAATTAAAAATGTTGTTGTTTGGCTTTTTTTTTTTTTTTTTTTTTTTTGTTTTTTTTTGTTCCTGAGTAAATCGGTTTGGCTGAGATTAAAGTTATAGTTTTTACACAGCTGAATAAACATCAAGCAGACAGCTGATTATCAGAAGTGTGAGATGCTGGAGAATATACTCCGGTGTCCTGTTATATTTTAGATAGCAAGGAGTTTATTAAACTTTACCGAAACAATCTGCAAATTTCATTAAAATTGAATAAACTATCATCTTGTCTTTATTTTTAGTTAGCACCTTAAAAGCTTAAAGCTGTAAGCTAATGATAGTTATATAAGAGCAGATGCTGCTGGTGCAATAAGCTGTAGTTTTACGTCCAGTGGATGATGATCTGATTAGTCGACTAATCGCATAAATAATCGGTGACTAGTCGACTATCAAAATAATCGTTTGTGGCAGCCCTAGAGTGGGTGTCACGTGTCCTGCCTCCTGCACGCTCAGTCCAGGTAATTACCTCATCCAAACCACAGAGTATTTTCAGCAGTGCAAACTCATCTGAGGCAGGCTATTTCCTGCTTTGTGAAAAAATGGCAAATGTGGAAAATATCCTGACTTAATTCTCCATAAACTGTCCGAAATTCATGTGCGAAAATGGCTTTTGGCACAAAACACAGAAAATATAGGAATCCCCACAATCTTAAGAAGTGAAAACCAATGAATACCTGTCATTTTCAATGGACTGTGTGACTAAGAACTAAAAAGCGTGAATTGTTTTCCATCTCTGCCTGAATATTACAAGTTTGAGCTACAGCTAAAGACGTTAAAACATAATGCCCGTCCAAGGCTGCAGGAACAAAGTGGAATCATTTTTATCAGCTTTATCTGCTAAATCCCTTTTCATCATCATCCCCCATCTTCCTCTTCTGCTCTGTTTCTTTAAAATACTCTGGCCAAAAACACTCTGTTCTGCTTCTCAGCTTATTCCCTGACCGATCCCTTCTTCATTTCTATCAAATCATGAGTTGTTACTACTCAGCACAGCAACATTTCAAAGAAAAATCCAACCGGGGTCCAAAACCTGCTGGTCTGGACACTGTGCCATTTCATCTCACAGTCAGTCAAACAAAAACTTCCATTACACCCTCGGAGGAGTGATAGCCAAATAATGCTCAGCTGCTTGAAACGTTAATATTAAAAGCCAGCTTTTTGTGTTAGCTCATCCACACTCAGAAACAGCTGCTATTGTTCAGCAATCACGGCTGAATAATCCGTTGCTGAAGAGCTAGACATACCAATTTCTCCTCCTGAAGCAAATCGAATAGATTAAAAGCAGGGCAGCCACAACCTACGGTGCACTTTGAGTAACAAGTTCAGCTCTCTTTTCTGTCAGGACGCATTCAGGGAAATGTAGGAAACCACTAACTGAAGTAGATAAGGTTGAGGGAAGCTTAATTAAAAAGTAGTTTAAAACAGAACAGCTTCTGTGCCGATTTTGCCGATTATAAACTAAGAGCACTTAAACAGTGTAAAAACACCCACAGTTAGTACACATTAGTACTGTTTAGTAATTATTCTTTTAACCAGATTTCTTAAAATGTTCTTGCTGCTTAAGTATCAGTTTAACAGTATGTCTGTGTTTATGCAGTACATCATAAAAGACGTCATAAAAGCAAAATCTAGGAAACCATTTGTTAACCAGACGGCGGGCTAGGTTAGAGACTGAGAGCCACTGCCAGTCCAACAGCTAGAGATTGCTAACCTATTCCTAGAGCTCCTTGCCACCCCTATTGTGATTTACAGTTTCATTATGTATTTAAAATGCTGATGGAGTAGACTAGTCGCACACAACCGACCCCAACGTAGGCCTGGGCATAAAGAACCATACCTGCTATGACCAGGTCCCTCCTATATTTTCAGATCATCTCCCTGCACTTTGCTCTTTCTCATGGTAAACTCTCAAAATTTGTTTGGCCATAAAGCCTTATTAGGAGTATTTTTATGAGTAACTTAACTTACAAAAATAGGTGCACGTGTTTATCTATGAAAGTCACCGCACTGCACATAATTACAAATAATCTCTCAGCGCAACCTGGCAATGCACACCCTGATTCAAGGGGTCTGTGTGTGTGTCTGTGTGTGTTCTCTACACCGGCAAACACATCAGTTATATGCTCGCTACCTCAGCAGCTGTTGTTGATTCACTACATCAGATGTCTTTACTATTAGAGGAAGACTTTAAAATACACTCAAATGAACGATTAAAATTAATGTCGTCCTTCAGTCTCAACAGAATCTTTCTGTAGAGCCAGCTGTGCAACATAGGAGGTAGGACTGTCTATAAAGATAATAAAAATATATGGTTTACACAGTTTGTTATGTTAAGCAAACAAAGACACTAAAGCAAAGTTTTCCTGGCTTTTCCTGCTTGCTTACTTAAGAAAAGTTTATGTACCGTAATTGTCAGGCTATAAGCCGCTACTTTTTGCACAAGCTTTGAACCCTGCGGCTTTTAGTCAGGTGCGGCTTTTCTATGGATCGTCCATGAGCGGATTTGTTTTGTTTGTTCCGCTGTTGTACGGCACTACGTTGCCTGGCGGAAGGATCGGGGTTCAAGAGTGGTATTTTGATCACATGTCCATCCGCCAGGCAACGTAGTGCCGTACGAAGTAGCGCGAAAAACAAACTTCAAAGTAGCGCTACGCGTTCAGCTGGAGGCGTGGATGATGAGCGGCGATAAACTTGCGAAAAGCAAGTTATGCTCAACTCCACCGGTGGATTCTGACAGCGTGGAAAAGTGTGAAAACATCCACAATCACCAACGGATTTCGAAGGGCTGGACTGCTACATGATGGAGAGGAGGACACCGCTACGGCCCTTCTGAGGGTGTTCGACTCCGACACTGACAACGAGGATTTCTTTGGTTGGTTTTGAAAGTGACAACGAAGGAGAGAAGCGGAGAGTGGATGACGAAGCCATCCTGAACCTGTTCGTTTCCTGGAGAAGAGGACTTTGGTGGTTTTAGTGCGCAGGAAGAAGAGAAAGATGGTGGTGAATGACTGACTTTTCTTCTTGTTAAAGCTGTGTCACTGCACCTCAGCCTAAAAGGTAGTCCGAATCTATTTTTCTGGTGTGCTGTAGGTTATTGTTATGTACTACATTTGTTACTCATTTATGAAGCACAGTACATGTTTTGTACTTGTAATTACCGGTACTTGTACATATACCTAAAAAGTTATGCAAATATGTACCCATAACTTGTTTTTCAAAATATTAATAAAAGTGATGTCTCCAAACAGCCGTCTCTTTCCTGACAATTCCCTTTGTGCATATTCTTTTACATATGATAAGTCAACATTGAAACACCTGCGGCTTTTAGTCAGGTGCGGCTAATGTATGTACAAAACAGGATTTTCCCCTGATTTTAGCTTGTGCGGCTAATATTCAGGTGCGCTCTGTAGTCCGGGAAATACGGTATGTCCCTCATGTTTCTTCACTTTTTTTTTTTTTTTTTTTTTTGTTATAAACAAAATGTTAAAAATGAATAAATCCTGATAATTTTCCTTCTGTGAAAGGTGGAATGTCATGGAATCTTAAATTACTCCTTTTATATTCGGATTAATATTCTTGCTGCAGCTTTGTTTCCAATTATACCAACAAGTATAACTGATAATTATAACAAAACATCTGCTATTCTTAAATGTTAAAACTTCAGCTACTTTCTTGTTATGCAGGTTTTACACTGTTTTCTGACACATTCAAGACTAGATTAACGAAAAGGTTATCACTAGGTTAGTAAAAAAAAAAAAAAATCCCGTCTTGCAGGCCTTGTTTGCTGCTTGCTTGGAGCGTCAGCTAGCTGCCTCACGTCTTTCTTCCTTTTGTTTGGGTTTGAATTACAGATGTATTACATGGCTGACCTTTGGAGCAAATGGTCTTCTTTGGTCTATGCATTTCCTTTTGTGTTGACATGATTCCAGAACTAAGCTGTCACTGCTTGACGATATCGGGCAAGCTGTTAGAAAAATGTCCCTTTCGCACTGCATCACATGCTTGCTGGCTCACAGCCTTAACACGAGTACGCACCTCCATCATCATCAAGACTCTCACAGAAATGAGGCTGCTGTTCTTGTAGGTTCTGACCTCTAATTCTCTTCTCGTCTTGGTGTCTGAGGTGGCTGTGCATTGGTTTTGTGCCGTGCCCCTCGGGGGATTATGTGTGAGTGACACAGCCAGCATAATTTTTCATGGCGTTAACATTAAGCACAGCAGGGAGGGCTTATCAATATTCATTAAGGGGCGGAGGGACCAGAGGAAAAGAGACCGGGGTGGGCTCCAGGAATACCTCCCGGGTGTTTGAACTGATAAACGTATTGTGTCTGGAAGCATCAGTGAATTATTATTGGTGTGATTTTAGTGCTATGATGTGCAGCAGATAAACAAGCACCTTTTCTGTGCTTCAAGGTGTTTCCACTGCTTACCTTTATGAAGTGTTTCTTCACTGTGTCAGCCGCCCAAATACAGAGACAGGCTGGATGACCGAGGAAAAAAGACATATACACACACACACCATCTGTCACTGGGGTCAGTCATTCACTCTGTGATGGATTTGTTGTATTTCTGTGCTAATTTTGCATGCAGAGTGTTTTGTTTTTTTTATGTAGATACACTTGCGTTATTTGCATCCTCCGGTCAAAAAAAAATACATCATCCTTTTTGCGGGTTTTCTTTGATGTTCACTTCACTGTGGAAACTGATGCACGTGCTGAATTTCTCACCTTCATCTGCCATTTATACTGGTGTGATGCACGTGAAAATAGGTACACTGAAAATAGGCTTGTCTGTGAAATGGGAGACATCTCGAGCTCAAGTGTCAGTTAAAAGTATCGCGATTGATGGAATTTGTTGTTTAGAAAAATATAGAGCACAGTTTTCCACAGTTCTGTCTTCGGGTGTTTTTCCTTTCTGTCTAACCAGCAGTCTTGAATAAAAGGCTATTTAATGCACAGCAAACTGAAAAAGTTTATTTTTATATGTCACCAAATGTTATCGACTTTATGTCCTCTGGTCATCGTGTTTTCTGTGCGAACACAGCTGTAGATTCTCCACTTCTGCTTTGTTTTTTATTCGGTTTCTTTTCCAATAACAGTCACTGACAGTAGTCACAATTTATGTTTTTAATAAAACATTGGCAGTTAAAAAACAAACTTTTCTTTCACTTAACTGAATGTCTAAATAAATCGCTTTCTGAAATGTTGGAGCAATCTCCTTTCATATGTCAGCTCTGTAATTACACCTCCAAAACACTGGTTAGTGGCAGTCTTGGTAGATGTTTCATCTTTTTATTGTTTTCTGTCTGAGAGAATAATCTTCTGTTATCAGTTTCCTAGTGGAAAAGTTCATTGACCGTTAACCATCGAGCACAAGCGTTTTTCATCTCGTACCAGCTCGGGCAGACTCCGGGTCAGTGGTCTTGGAGTACAGCTGGTGATGCCTGCATGGCAGTTCAGTTGTAGGCTGTCTACAGGATGAGAACCTTAACCTGCAGGGATGAGAACCACTTGCCTCATAATCTGTGCGGTTTGATTATTTATTTAAGGGAGTGTGTATGCACCTACATGTACATCATGTTGACACAAACTGAACATCATGTGGTCCAGACTGTATAATCTGTTGCTCATATGCACAAATGAACCAAGTGCTCTCAAAGACTATCAGAAAAATGAAAGATATCTTAAGTGTGCATCCGTTTTCATGTCCCTACATAAAAGCTCCTGAAACGAATAGTTTTTCCAGCCAAACAAATCTGTCCTGTTTTTTTTTCTCCTCACAAAAAGTTTAATGTGCAAAGGTAATAAGTTGTTTCCTATAGATTGCAGCTAACATATGCTCTCCCTCTGACACAAGCCACAGTTTAATTCATCCTTAATGTTTTCCAATACGGCACTTGTTTGACAGTGAACATGGTCCGCCTTGATTCATGTGTGTCATTGAATTCTCAATGTCCTCATTTGTGAGGTAGTTTTCTGGCAAACATTTGTCCGCAGTGTTATTAATGGGTTTGCGGGGAAGTCGAGCATGAAGCATGGAGTGTGGACATTTTGTGGTGGATTGTTGCCATTACAGCGCCGCTTTCACACAAGCAGTTTAGGTCATTGAGAATGACTGAATGGTAATCTGAGGCTGGCAAGTAAGCAAACAGAAGGAATCTTTTGGCAAGCGAACAAATACTGTAACTCACAAGTAAACAGTTGCTCTTAGATCCCATTACCCTTCTGACTGGGATCTTAAAAAGTAATAGATTTCCCCCTGAAGTCACAAATCACAGCTCCTGCCAAGAAGCTTTAAAGTGTCTTAATGACATATTTGTGGTCTCTGGGATGAAATGTTAACACTCTTAACGTTCTGTTGTAAGTGATGAAAAGAAATGAATAATAACCAGGGAATAAAAACGTGCAGCTTAAAAAAAAAAATAAATAAATAAAAAATCTTGATAAGTTTCTCTACCTGCAAACCTTGGGGCTAACACGGTGTCCGGGGAATAGACCAGAGAAATATCGGGCTGTGTAGCAGATGTGGCAGCTCAGCTTGTTCTGATCACTGACCTTTTTGGTAATAAGTCCACTCCCTCAGCCAGGAGACTAAATGGCTGCCCAGAGTAGCTTTGTGGAGGGTGCAGAGAGGCTGAAGAGACGGCTCCAATTACAGCTGAACAGACTTTAGTGGATGGCTGTAAAATGAAGAGTATTAACATTGCACACTTGACTAATTTAGTTCATAAATTGCAAGAGGGTGCAGTTTTGTCTCGGAGGCAAATCTGTTTTTTAGGCAGTTTTCTTTCCTGAAGCAGTGTTCCTGCAAGTCCCTGCCCAGGCAACCAGTTTGCATGTCAGCACAAATTCTAGCTTATTTTATTCAAGCAGAGCAAACGTTTATAATTACCCCATGATAGAGTTCCATGCTCATAAAGCAATTATAAAAAGCTTCTGTACACACCAGTTATGATTTAGATCTCGGCATGTTCTTTGAATTTTATTTATTTTTGCCAAATTGTGCACATTTGGTTTGTCGGGCCTCATTTTAGGGAACCGAAGTTTCTCCTTAATAGATCAGTCACCCTTCACTTTAGGTACACAGCATGTTCTTTGTCGACTAAGTGGTATTTTTATGACTCGTATGGCTCTATGCTGTCGTTTATGCAAAGCATGTGTGCGTTATGCTAATGATATATGCTCTGCTTTATACATTTTTAGCTTGAGGCAAACATTTGCACTGCACCAGATGCTGGCAGCAAGCAGCAGGAACATGGAGAGGGAAAATGCTTACCACACTGAATTCTGTGTCGTACCTCAGAAGCATTGTGAAGAGATCAGATCCTCTGTTTATTTACAGCTTTGTGAACATGGGAAGAAAAATGCACATTTATTAAGAACAAAATAAATCTGTTTTTATGACTAGTAAAACCAAAGATAAGATTCTATGCAAGTCCTGCAATCTGCTGTAAATTGCCTTTTTTGTTTTTTTGTTGTTTTGTTTTTTTTTACCAATTCCTATCATCACTAAGTGTTTATTCTATTACTTCCAAAGTATATATCCCCAAGGCTTTTACTGTAAAGGAAAAGACAGGAAGAAGCTCTAGCTGCACATGTGTAGAGCAAACGGGCTTTCTAGTCCAGATCTGGCTCATTTCCCTTAAGCAGCCTTGCTTATGATTGGCTGCCGCTCACAAATGTTTTTCCAGTGGGTGAGGTTTCTCTGCTAGCAATCAGAGCTGTACTTTTAGGAAAAAATAATTAAAAAAAAAAAAATTTGCTCTTGAAAACACGAAATAAAACAATAAGTTAAAGGTTTGATTTCTATGCGAGTGCTGTTTGTGATATATTCTAAATAGCCTTTTTCTTCACAGTAATTGAAATACAGCTGCATGAACATGACAGACTTTTTAAGTAAAAGGCCTCTCTCATAAAGTATACTTCCTCAGTTCAACACTCACAACAGTGTGTATTGATTGAACCGAGCGCACACACAGTCGTCTCCCTGTGGGAATCAAACTGTATTATTCCCTTCGACTTGGAAACGCATGCATCCACCTACTCAACCATTTCCCTTGTTGCTGTATAAACCTTCCGGTCAGTAATTGCAGTATTCATTGTACAGACTAACAAAAAAAGGCTCGATTTAAAAAAAACAAACCATGTCATTTGAGACAATAAAGACGAGAGAACAGAGGAAGGAGGTGTCACCCCGGCTGTCGAGCTGCACAGTAATTGGTCTTGGGGCTCTTTCACGGTTGGGGGGAAAGAAGATTGCTTCATTATAGTTCCTCTTCTGATAACCGCCACAGCCGCTGATAGAAAAGAAGATCTTAACTGAATGGCGGTGCTGTTAGGGGGGGAAAAAGTGCCTGTGGGGAATGAACTGGAATGGCGAATAATACAGATAATAGCTTTATTTGTGCTTAGCGGTATTCACAAGCTCCAAAACATACTGATTCACATTCAATTACGAGTTTACCTCCCCGTTTTATTTATCAGCCCCTTGGTGCAGTTTGTGGCTCAGACAGCTATTTACCTGCCGCTGTAAACAGCTCTGTGTGTGACAGTCTGCTTCTGGAGCTCTCTGTTTTTGCTCTTTGTTTTGCTCACACACAGCATCACGTTTGATTATGTTTGCATGTTTCTGTCGGTGACCTTTTAGATTATGTGCAAGCAATATTGGATCCAACAGCATCTTTTCAGTGTCACACTCCCTCACCCTTTTTACGCTTTAAAGGTGGCGGTGTAGTTTCTCGTTTCGGTGAGAGTGCCAGCTGTGGTTAGCTTGAAGTCATCGGCTTCCTGTAGAGACCAGTTTATACAGTGGTTAGAGGGAAATAAAATCCATAGAAACCTTTAATAAAATTCCTGCAGCTCACAGCTGTACGTCTATATGTTCTGTATATAAACAGTCATATTTTCAGAAAAACATTTCCAGAGTTGTTGAAGATATTAGTGACTGGGGAGCTAAATTCATCCATGTGTTTTTAATATAAAAATCAGCTGCAAATGCTGGGAAAAAATTCTCGAAATATGTTGAAACATCCTTTCATGAGGAAAAAAGCTGAAGACCAGCACTGAGGCCCAGAAATTTCACAGATTGCTCAACTTTTCACATAGTTGGTTAAAGGGGTTCTATTATTATATCTATTTCCAGCTCCATATTTTTATTGTTGTAGTTTTGCATAATTCAGTCAAAAATCATCCCAGATTGTCACATGGTTTATTTTGTAGTGAGCTTTGAAGTTTTGTTCTGTGTGTGTTTTTGTGTGTAAATTTAAACAGCTCCCGTCACCACTGTCCTTTAAAATTTGTAGTAAATAATGTTTACATTAAGAGTAGTGTTAGTGTATAGAAACAAACGTGGACACTACAAAGTAAGATGGCTTTCCATTGCCAGACGCCTTCTTGGATGCATCTTGTGTTGGGATTCTCCTCCTTCTGACGCTCAGTTTACTTCAGCTGCACTCTGTTTTATCAAAATACCAGTATTCGTGTGGGGCTTGGCCCTAAACATGCAGGTGAGGACTCGGTAAAAAGAATAGTTAAAGCTTTGAGCCACTCACCTGCAGCAGTTATGCACTTGCTTAGATAACATCTACCCTTCTCATTCCACATAATATAGACTCCTAGTGGCAACTGTCATCACCACAGCAGGCAGAAAATAAGCTTTCTGTTGTTGTTGTTAAATTTTGTGCCACAAGAATACCAATGGTGGGTTTTTAACAGAAGAGGCGTTTGCACCGGCGCATACCATTTGTAAATCTGGCCCTGTGTCTCAGCGGCTTGGGAACGCCTCGTTGTTCTCCAGAAGAGCTGCAGGAGGAGTCTCAGCTTAAACTGCTACCCCCACAACCCAGATAAGTGGCAGATGATGGATGTTTAGCATGAACAGTATATATGACAGGATCAAATTAAAGCATAATAGTTCCCCTTTAATCTGATGGCTGTTCACATGCAGATTTATTTGATTATGTTCTGTTGACTGCAGCCTATGCACTGGACAGTCTGGCTTTAACATGGTGAGACCAGTAAAGAAGCCGTCTTTGAAGCCTTAGCGCTGTATTTGTTGGATGTGTTTCAGTGATGGTGAAGAGGGAATTTGTGTATTGTTTGTCTTAAAGTCTGTTTCAGAAAGACTCCATCACCACCATGCAGTCCTTTTGGCACACATGGCGGATGTTCTTGCTGTTTCCCTGCAGCTGCGCTTTTCACTCGTGCATTCTTTAATAGTGGTTGCTTGCAGTGTTTTCTTTGATGTAGAAAAACTTAAGTTTATTCTGGTCTGACATTTCAGTTTGTTCCAGAGCATCCTCAAGTGGTATCTGATGTTTATCAATTCCCTCTTTAAGAGTCTAAGAGAAGCTTTTTCCTGTAAACATGATCAGAGCAGATAATTTTACATCTGCTTAGAAATTCAGAAGCATGTCTCATGACCAACAGTCTTTCATCAACTTAACCTGATCCCTGTTGGCTCTAGGTGACAATAACCATGAGATAGGTCAGCGATGTTGCAAAGATTAGTCCTGCTCTCATGCTTTAAGATAAAGGTTATCTTTTGCCATTGGCACCTATCTGTAGATTGCTCCGTCTATGAGGTGTGGTAGTGTGGGTGATTAAATGTGTGAAGGACTCTCTGGTTGCGCAGGCCGAGCCGTACCATGGGAAAGAAAGGTCATTTAATATATATGGAAATGTTACGGCTGGCTGTGATTATGTGGCGCAGCTTGGATAGTTTTTAGGAACTGAGAGTGAAAGGTAAAAATGACGAGGCAGGCCTGTTGTACAGTGTACTCTTTATACGCCACAAAGAAACTGAAACCTCAAGACGGTTTGCAGAGGAAAAGGAAACTGTCCATTTTTATTTTCTCCCAGCTTTCAGTTCACTTGAGGATTTTCGTTGAGGCAAAATACTGAAGGCCGGTGTGAGGGGTCATTAAGTTGAACATCCTCACAGGCAACGCTGTCATGAATTCGTTGCAGGTTTCATACACGCAGAAGTCGTAAGCTCTTCTACAGATCACCCAGCTGAGGCGAATGTGAGAACACTGAGTTTTCTTACAAGGTCCATGGAAACCTCATTGAGTGTTGAAGCAGACTATTTCCTGCTGTGCTACATCTGAAAACAGACAACTGTGGAAAATATCCTGACCTGAGAAAATGACCAGAGGTTTGTGTGTGTGTGTGAAAACGGCTTTGGTATTGTGCTCATTGTTGAGGTCAGTGTGAGATTTGATTACTCGCTCCTTCTCACAGACACTGCCAGCATAAAAACATGACTGAATCGTGTCAACTACACAGCCTTCTGCTGCTAATATTAGCCATGCTCAACAAATCATCCTGTATGCCTTTTACAGGAGATTTATGTGAAGGTTAAATAAATTTCTTATTTCAACAAACAAATATCTAAAAATGGAGCAAAGAGAAGCAAAAATGATGGTGTGAAGAGGGTTGTTTATTAAGGGGTTAGGGCCAGGGTAGGCTGTGTTTTTGATCATGAGGTCCATGTCAGAGGACATGGGCCTTGGCCAGATGGTGAATTCACAGAAAAGATGCCTCAGAATAACTGTGGGGTAGTGGTATCCGTCATATGTCACCAAAAGAGGTGAAAGGCCCTGAGTAATTAGGACAAAGACAGAAACCTTTTTGGTATATGAATCTCACTGAATAAGGGCTCTGTTTTACTCATTTTGTCTGGAGCTGAACTAAGCAGTAAGTGAGTTTAGGTTTCCTGTAAAGGAAAGAGGTGTGTTTGTTTTGTAACCAAAGCAAAACAAGAGAGCTGTGTCCCAAAAGTGGAAGCGGCCTATATAACACCTCATTTTCAATTCACGTCACTGGAAGACAGAAATTTGATGTAAAATAAAATGTTTTTAATAACACAACACTCATGTATGTATATTTAACCACATCCATTAGATTTTGGTGCTGTTTTTTCTGTTCTGTTTTAATCAACTACTAAATTAGTCACCAGGAAAGTCCCTCATTCATCCCTAAAATAAATGTCCGGAGAAAGAATGAACCAAAAAGCAGAAGCGGGATGAATCTGTGTTGAAACGTCATATTGGGGCTCTGCTGTGTAGGAAGCAGCACAGCTGTCAAAGTGGGTTCCTCCGTGATCATAATCTCTGAGGACAAGGCAGTGGCAAGTTTCTCACAGACACCCGCACACTAATGCATCCCAGACCCCTCAAACAAATGACCCAAATACTACATCGAGGCGTTTGGCTGACAGTGCACTGCAGATGTAGCGTGTTATTGACCACAGATTATTGTTATTTCAGCCTGTAACAAAGCCTTTAAACAGCACTGTTAAGGTGGTGAACGTCATGTAAGTGTGCAGAGCTGCTTCTGTCTGCCTGAAGAGAGGATTGTTTTCCCACAGAGGCAGAGAAAGACAGAAGGGACGGAGAATATTTATGACTGTCACTCCCCATTTCAGGGTTGGTTGTAAGATTATTGCGGGTTAGCTTTTTTTCAGTTTCACAATTTCACTTGATTATTTATTTATTTTTATTTTTTTTGCCAAGGCACCAGCCAAGCATGATCACACAGAATCCAAAATCTTAAGTAAATATGTAAAATATTATGTTTTTTCAAAAAAGATTTTAATTACATTTACTTTAAAACAAAAGCCTCACAGCAAGAAGCTCCTGGGTTTGAACCACCATCTGTCCGGGGCCTTTCGTTGTGGAGTTCACATGCTCTCCCTGTGCATGTGTGGGCTCTCTCTGGGCGCTCTGGCTTCCTCCCACAGTCCAAAGACATGCAGTTAGTGGAGTTATGTTAACTGGTAATTCTAAATTGCCCGCATGTGTGATTGTGAATGCCAATGGTTGTCTGTCTCTTTGTTAGTCCTGCGACATGCTGCAAACCTGTCCACGGTATACCCCACCTCTCACCCAGTGGCAGCTGGGATAGGCTCCAGCCCCCACCCCTCTCCATTAGGATAAGAGGAACATGCATGGATGAATGCAAGGAGGGGAAAAAAAACACCCGACTACAACGATTGCACTGAAATTTGTTTGTGATCAAATTATTATGGAGTCCCAGGTTTTTAGACTGGTAACACATAATTCAATCAAACAGATCTTATTTTTTTTAATATATATTTTTTGAAACAAAAGAATTCTTTGAGCTATCAAAATGTTTTTTCTTTTCTTTAATTCTTTTATACATAGAAAGCAAGGATGCATGGAGACCATAAAACACATCTACAAGCATGTGTGCGTATTGAAAAGACTGAGCCCAGGCAGCTTCGGTTTTTCCCAGCAGCAGTGAAGATGACACTGCGGTAAATTATGGTGAAGCTGGAGCCTCTCTGATATGCACACAGCGAGAAGCAAAGCGGAAGCTTCGTGATTGGATGGAGTGAAAGAAAATGGAGTTGCTTTGGAGGCGACAGTGACAGCTCTTGCTGCTGTAATCGCTATCACAATAGAATTTGAAGAAAAAGTGATCGTTTTGAACAAACCCGCATGCACTGTGGGTTAGTTTTCACAGTGACAAAGCTATAGAAGAAGTCTGAATAAAGGCTGCCTGGTTGTACATAAACTGCTAGCTTACTTTATTTAAATTTTTTCCTGTAAATTTTGCTCAAAGCTGGCAGCAGCGAGACCCTCTTTGTTGCGGGGTTTGACTAAAGGCTAGATTAATTGCAGAGCTTATTATTATGCAAACACATTTTTTGACTATTAATTTAAAATGGACTATTAAAATTACTACATAGTCATATTGTGGTGTTGCTGCCACAGTCTGATGTAGTGGGCAGAGGGCGAGCCTTCCTCAGTGTGTCGCACCCTCTCTGTGGTCATTAGGAGTTAGGTATAGGGCTGCCACAAACGATTATTTTGATAGTCGACTAGTCACCGATTATTTATGCGATTAGTCGACTAATCAGGCATTTTAACTGATCACCACAACAGCCTGGTGAAGGAAATCTCTTACAAACACTTAAAATCGTGCATCTGCAGATGAACTGAACCAACTCGAACTTTATGACGGCTGCAGCGCTCAAATCTCCCAAAACTAATAGCCTCTGAGAGAGAGACTGTCAGATCCTGAATGAGCTGGCCTTCAACCAGCTGCAACAAAGCACCATGGGAGCGCCGGAGCCGGTGGGGGGAGGAGGTCTCCAAGCAACAGCCAGTGGTGGCATGCACATTCAGCTATTGACTTAGCCTTTATCCACAGCCCTTGTGCGGTTGTCAGCTCCCCTACAGCAATCTCGCTGCTGAGCGCGCACCTCTGCCGTGCCCTATCATCACTATCTTTCCTTCATGTCTGAGTTATTATCGCCACTACAATCTCATCACCCTCAAAAGAAGTGAGCATCTCCTTCTATTGGGGATGCCAGAGAATGAAATAGTCACCTCTTTTATTCACCGCGGTGACACAGAAGCTTTTGAATAGATGTGATAAAAGTGTTACCTTGATATGTGAGTGTGTCTGTGTGTATGTAGCACAGAAATGTAAGCTAAAGAGTCACAGAAGGAAGATATCCTCAAGCAAGAAAAATAAGCTGTCTTTGTGGTTCTTTCCCAGCAGG
Source organism: Astatotilapia calliptera (assembly GCF_964374335.1). Classification (NCBI taxonomy): domain Eukaryota; kingdom Metazoa; phylum Chordata; class Actinopteri; order Cichliformes; family Cichlidae; genus Astatotilapia; species Astatotilapia calliptera. Next base: position 34,229,340 of record NC_137432.1, on the reverse strand, counting down.
AAATGCAGAGTAATGTTGAGCCAGTGAGTGGCTCAGCTCACTCGTCCACATTTGAAAAGAACTAAATCATTTATTTATCAGTCAGATTTACACTAAAAGGCCTGCGTTTGAAAGCCATACCCACTCACAGATAAAGGTGGGTGTATGCTTGGAATAAGCTAGATGTTATAAAGCATCATTTGACAACATCTGAAGGTTGTTTTGAACAGTTGTTCAGACTAAAGGATGAGGTAAAAACCTGCTGTTAACAGCGAATGAGGCACAAAATGAGTTCACATAAAGGCAGGCGCTGACATAACGACTGCGGTGCCAGTTATGACAACATGTCCGGACCAATTTGGACCAAGTCTTTTCCAGGGTGGCTCAGCTTGTGTTCACATTCAGCGGACAAACTAAGTGGTGTGTGATGTATAAAGATTGCAGTTGTTTTTGTTGCTCCAACATCAGCAGCCACGCAAAGAATTTTTCATTTTTTAACTAAATTTTATCATTCTTTTTTGTTTTTAAGTTAATCAAATCATTTGATTACAGATCAAATACATTTTCAAATCCACTTGTGAATAACCCTTTCAAATAGTTTTCCGTGTTTTCAAAAAAGATCCAACCTCCAGTCCATCGTAGTATGTTAGCCTTCCACGTAGTCTCAGGCTACGTGGAGTATTTCAGACATCCTTCTCCCAGCAGAACTTCTGAGTTCCCCCCTCTAGATGAGCGTGCATCCTAACTTGATGGCCAGACCAGCAGTAGCAGTTCAGCTGTTCTCCCTATCTCTACCCTACACTGGAAACTCATTTCAGCTGCTTGTTTTCGCAAACTTGCTCTTTTAGATCTCATGACCACGGGAGGGTTGGAATAGGGATGGTAAAGCCTTTTGGCTCAGCTCTCTCTTCACAACAACAGTCTGGTGCAACGCCTACATTACTGCAGGACTTCCCAGGATACTTGAACTCCCTCGCTTGGGGCAGCCTTTCTTCCCCCAACCCAGAGAACCATAGCCTTCTGCTCCTCAGGCCTGAAACCCGTCCAATTCAGCTGCTCGCCGGTGGATTTCACTCATGACTCAATCGAATTAGATTCTCACAGTCTGGACACTCTGCTCAGTCAGCTGTGATTCTCCCTGTTCTGTACAGGCTGCACTGCTGTTTTTTTCACTTATCTGCTCTGGCTCAACATGCTATCCCCGACCACAACTCCTCCCTCTTTATATTTATCTGTTAAAAAAATCAAGCTAGCATTTGGTCATCATATAACATGCATATCAAAATGACAGCATTTAAGTAGCAGGAACTGGAAATGCACAGGAGGAAATGATGGTACCAAACCAGCCAATCACAGCTGTTCTTTCCTACATTGATTTTGAGAGGTGCTCATCAGGTTTCAGTGTAGGATTTTAACTTTTTCCTTCAAAATGCCAGTGGATTCAATTGACCCGCTTGTTCTAGTGTTGCCCATGTTTGACATTTCTTACTCTTATGATTGACATGTTACACTAAACAGATCTGCTGTCCTGAAAGCTCTAGTCCACTAGTTCTCTGCTCTGATTTAACTTCTCTTTAGAAGGGATAGTTGGATGAGAGGAGCAGTTCATAATGTGTGTTTTTCCTCACTGTATATTGTTATGACAGGCCCAAACTGCTGGCTATCAGATGTCAACATCTGTCTCTGTGTGCCTGTAAATCCTTCTTCTTTGTGCTCACTGCCTACAGTGGCTTTAGCTGTTGTGCTCAGTCCGAACGTTTGTTTGGAGGCGAAACGAAGCCTGAAATTTTGGGGTTATTTGGTGTCTTTTCAGCATATTTAGACAGCACTGTTTGTGCCTGCCAAAACAAACTAAACCAGTGTTGTAACACTCCACGGTTTAAATGGACCCTCTTACCACCCGTGTGCTGTTTAACACCACCTGTGTCCTTTATGCGACAATCACTCATCCAGCAGTCACCGTGCACTGTTTTAGATATCACACTTTAAAGTTTACAGATACAAATGACTAAAACCACGATTCTTTTCAAAGTCAGATTGTTTTATTATTATATCAAGTGTATTCTGCTGTAATTCCCCAGAGAATAAGTAGTCATAATGAGCTAATTAAAGAAGGCTTAAGAGACGGGCAGTGTAAAAGTAGATTAGTGGAAATTTGTGTGTGTTGACACTGGAAGGAAGAAGGAAATGTCTCAAGTCTGATTTCTATTTACGGAGAGTGATCTATTGTCAGGGGCATGCTTGGAGCCAGATGCTGCTTTTAACAGTTTAACGTTGGAGGCTGTTGCAGAGTCTCTTCCAGGAAATATCTCTCAAGCTCTTGGTTTAAATAAAAGTGCTCTCACAGCCCTGTGTGCCTGCGCTTCATATGCACACATTTGTTAGCACATCTGCCAGACGCTAAGGTTTGGCATTAAACACCATCCCTGGTAATTACATGAAATAGGAGGGATTGTTCATTGTCCCGGGCTTTGTGATCTGGACATTGTCCTGGTCTCTAAATGGCTCTGTGCCAGATCAGGGTCTTATTGTAGACAATGGTGGTTGGGGGGAAGGAAGCCCTTAATATGGAAATGGTATTAATTACGGCGCCTATACAACAGATGTGACCTTCAATCTCTGCGCGACATAAATACTCCTCTAATGAAGACAAAAACAGCATGAATATTTAATCATTTTGCACCAGTTGGGCTTTTTAAATATCTCATGTAAAAGTCTTTAAGGTCATATTTGTCTTTTTTTTTTTTTTCTTTTTTTTCTTGTCATTTTTCAACAAAAAATAGAACAAATAAATCCCACAATCATGGCCGTCAGTGGTAAAATGAAATGCGTATGGTGTCGGGACTAAAAGTGAAGGGCACACATTCAACAACGGAAAAGAAAACGTGACAGAAAAAGTGCTGGAATGTGTAAAAAATCTGGACACAAAGTACACCAGATTGTAGTGGAATTAAATGCTTTATATATTAGAATATACACCTAAATATAAGATTTACAGATGCAGAATCAAACACAAATATTTTTGTTCTGTGTACCTCAGTGAGGCAGTTTTCACTTGCTCAAAGTTTAAATTGAATGAATGGTAGAAAACGAACTCTGCTAATATTCATTTATTTATGAGAATATGTTTTATGACCCATGAGCTTTACTCGAGTGGGTGGCCCCACTATCAAGAAAATCTCCACACTCTCATTTTCAAAATTCAGTCTGCTAACCAGTCAGCCCCGGCCCTTCTCTCTCTTCATGTTTCCCTACGGGTGGGCTCATTTCCAGCTCCACCGTCTTGGGCTACTTGTGGTGACGGCACTACTTGTTCTGTTATGGAGATTTGCTGTGAGCTGGTGGTCCGCTCTAACCAGAGCTTACAGCAGGTGGAGAGCTGGCTGAAGTGACCACAAGGCTACAGAGCAGAACGAGGACTACCATCACAAACTGCTGTTCAAGATGTGGAGTACAAGTCTGTCCACAGGAAGAGAAACAAAATGAAGAGAGGCGATAACCTGCTCTTTTTTTTTTATTGTCAGAGTGTATATATTATGATTTATTAATGTATTTAAGTGTGGGTGCACCTCCTTTCATGCTCACACACACGCGCTCCCTGCCCAAGCTTCATGTTTTATTGATGATTATAGCGGTGGTTTAGTTTTCCTTTTAGGAGAACTAAACAATCATATTCTGGGCCCGTGTGCGTAACACTCATATCCAGAGATCTGCTCCATTAGTTCTTCCTAAAAAACAAAATAAAACTAAACAATAAAACTAAACCTGCAGAAAAAAATCATTGCATTTCATTTCAGTCGGATACGATATCCAGTGTTTTTCCCAGCTTTCCCCAGATGTGTGTAGTTGTGTAGTCTGAGAGAATATCAATTCTTCCATTTCACACGTTTCCTGAAGTATTTTTATCCATTCAGGGAGAGCTGCAGAGTCTTTATGCAACTGTTTCTTAGTTATTACTTTATCTGTCTTATTTTTAGAGCCCAGTTGGCACATTTTCCAAAAAAGTGTCACCAAAATGAATCTGTGAGCTGATTATTGAGCTTATCTCTGTTACCACATCAACCAGTGAGAAGAAACCACAGGACAAAACCAAAGAGCACTCTCTCTAACACTGGCCATTACTGTTTTGTTTTTTTGTTTGTTTTGTTTTGTTTTTTGGAGCATTAAAGCCTTTTTGCAGATGAATTATTTCCATGTACACGTGCGTTGCTGGTCTTCTTCTGTTAGCTTTTTGTGTGTCTTTCATTTATTGAGGTCTCATGCTCATGCAGTATCATTAGTGTGTGTCAGTTTTTCAGAAATGCTTCACTTCCTCGACCCCCCCAGTGGCAAGAAATCCAATCTTCTGATCAAAATTTTGAAATATGGTGTAAATCCTTCAAAAATAGCCTTGAACTAAAAAACCCTCAACCCTCCATGGCTTCAGCATTCCCCAAATCTCCATCATTAACTTGTCAGAAGCAGGCATTTCACCGCCTCAGCTGCCGCCCCAAATCTCTATCAGCCCGCTGGCAGTATGAACACCAGGATGTCGATTTCAATGCTCCGTGCTGATTAACATATTAACCAATCTTTTGTTTCAATTTTCCAGCGCCGGCCCCAAAGGAGACAACATCTACGAGTGGAGGTCGACCATCCTGGGGCCACCGGGCTCAGTGTACGAGGGAGGGGTCTTCTTCCTGGACATCGCCTTCACACCAGACTACCCTTTCAAACCCCCCAAGGTCAGCAGTCAGAAGACGCAATTGTTTAGTCGTTTGGATTTTTTAGCAGCGGGCCAAATATTAACTACACACTGCACAGACTCTGGACGGACTGTGGGGGTGTGGAGGATATATCTGGCTCATTTCTTAATCTGGAAACCAATGATTAGCCTGCAGCAGTGCACAAAGCATGACCACATATTTCCTTTCATAATAAAAGCGCATTCGTGTGATATTTTCACAGCAGTAAGGTAAAGACCAACATCTGAACCTGCAATTCCCAAATGTAGACACCCACGTCCCATTTTCAAATCTGAAAAGTAAGTTTCCTTTGTTTTGTTTTCGCTGGTTGATTCTCCAGTAAGAGCTTAACTTCTGCTCTATTTGACTTCCTTTGGTGTTCAACATCAAACATGTTGTTTGAGGAATAAGTGCTGCAGTTGAGTTGAATATTTGACCTGTCCTGTTTTCACTGTATAAAGGACTCCCATTCTTGTAATATGTGGCGTTGTCTGCAGAGTACTTTTAGTGATGTCAAGTTGACGGCATTTACTGAACATGCAGACTGTTGGGGACGATCTCCTTTAGTCTGTAGTGCTCCCGATTATACTTTCACTTGGCCTTCATTCCCCCCCACCCCCACACACACTCTCCATGTTAGTTACGTGCACCCCTCCCCGTGCTCCCTCACCCTCTTCTCTCCCTCTTCCTCGCTCTTTGTGCCATGTAACCACCAACTCTGTGTTTGACAGCAGACTCAAACAAACCCAGCTTTCTGTAGCCAGAGGGAGCTCGAGTGTTTCCGCCCCCTTCAATACCGCCAACCCCTCCAACACACTGTGATCTACAGCCAGCCCCCCCCCCCCCCCCCCCCCCCCCACACACACACACACACACACACACGTCTTCGTCCTTTAGCCACCGTACACTCCTCACTGCAGAAACACTTTCACATCTGAGGCTTTACAAGAAAATAAAAAAAGTCAACCTAACAAGTTCACCAGGTGGATGTGTTTGTGTTTCTGAGCCAGGAAAGAGGAGCACTGTGTCCGCAGAGGCGGTGGGGGTGGGAGGGGTTGGTTATTTATAACGTCCTGCCTTGTGTGTGATTTTCAGCGCTGGCCCCAAAGGAGGGGATAGGTTGGGGGGGGGGGGGGGGTGCCAGCGCTCATTAGATGTTTCCTCTGGAGGGTCAGGGTCAGGAGGGCCAGATGTTCATGATTGGAGAAGCAGAGGTGTCAAGTGTCCGGACCATACAGATGTCAAGCTCGAATCTGAGCGAGACGGCAGACATAGACAGCTCTGTGTTTGGAGGCTGTTAGCTGAGAGGGCGTGTTATGCAGTCTGTGGTTGCAGGAGCCTGTTTGCTGAGACAGGTAAGCTGATCAACTCTCAATGTGCTCGGTTGTTTTTACACCATGCTGCCCTCTGTTGGCCAGCCAGTTTCAGCAAAAATATAAAAATGTGAAAAATTCCAGAGGATAAAACCAAAAATAATCATGTTCACAATAATAAAAACAGCTGTTTTAGATTAACTGTGTATTTATGGCTCAGTATTGATCCAGAAACTGTGACAAATGGTGCAGAATGGCCCTCAGTGAAGCGATCAGGCAGACCCATTATACTAGGCCTGATGCTGATACATCGGTGTTAATGTGAGTAACGGAGAAAAGCTTTTAAGCTGCCCTCCTCTGTCTCACCTGTTATTATCACTGAAAGTATCAGACTACATGGTAACATATTCTTTTTTTAAGATCTTTTATTTTATCCCACTTACAGCTAACATGCTGGTTTTACAGGCTTAATCATTTGTTGCCCTTTTTACTCGTCTTCTGCTGGGTGGTGGCTTTCAGTGTTGGTTGAGTGTTAGTGTTTATGGAATTAAAACGGACTTCCACTTATCTGGATCCAGGTGCCGGGGGGTGGGAGGTTAACAGTGTAGGCAGAGATGTCTTGATGCATGCTCAATCATCCAGGTAAGTAAATCTCCAAAAGTTGATTCTACTCATCTGGACGTAGCGTTTTGTGGGAGAAACGTTTCGTCACTCAGCCAAGTGACTTCTTCAGTCTCAGCTGACTGCAGGTTTCCCCAACCTTATAAACAGTACATTTGCATAATGACTGAAACCAGCCCAGTGAAGGAACAATGGGCTGGGAGGTCAGTGCCTTAATCTTAATTGTGTAGGCAGAGATGCCTTCCCAATGCCACTGCTTTTAGTTTCTCTGGAGAAGAGACAGAGGTGTTCCCAGGGAAGCCAAGGTCCTGGTTCTGCCCCAGGGTCTCCTCCCAGTTGGTGTTGCACAAAGCATCTCACCAAGCTGGCATCCAGGAAGCATCCTGATCAGAAGCTGGAACCATTTTAATTGGATCCTTTTGGAGGAGTAGCGGCTCTACTCAGAGTCCCTCTTGCATGACCGAGCTCCTCGTCCTGTCTCTAAGGGGAGCTCTTTCATAGGTAGCTCATTTCCACCCCTTGTACCCGGAGTCTTATTCTTTTCTCCCCAGAGCTCACAGTGATATTTGAGGGTGGTTACATAGAGCAGCCAGTAAATCAACAGCTCTTCCTTGACAATCAGCTCTGGATTCACCTGGTATGATGTCCACAAGGCAAAGGGAAAAAGGGATCTCATGTTTTGTTTAATGCAGAGATCACCAAATAAAAACATAAACAACACTGATGGGAAAATCTCAAATATTTCTCTTATTTTCTTTTTTAAAGCCCTTCTTCTCTAAAGTGCATTTGTCTTTGTGTCTGCAGGTAACTTTCCGTACCAGGATCTATCACTGCAACATCAACAGTCAGGGGGTGATCTGCCTGGACATCCTGAAGGACAACTGGAGCCCCGCCCTCACCATCTCCAAGGTGTTGCTGTCCATCTGCTCCCTGCTCACAGACTGTAACCCAGGTATCTGTTTAATGCTGTTTGTTATGGCCAGAGACTTTTTAATGTAGGTAACTGTTCTGTCTTCATTTCCTTCTTTCTGTCCTTTGAATGCAGTGTTTGTTTTTACTTAACTCTGATGTGAAATGTGGTCTTATGTTTCCAGAATGCTAACTATTCCTGTGTATTAAGGAAACCACAGCCAATTCAAGCCCTCATTGTTTCCCCAAGGCCGTCAGATGCTGACAGATATTTGGCACAATTAGAAGCTTAAAGTTGTAAATACCAAAACCACATTTCGCACCAGGAAAGAACAACTGACCCACAGTCTTATAAGAAAAAACACAATGTCATGTTAAAAAGCAAACCAAAAAAAACACTGGGCTGTTATTAGCTTTGTGGCTTCAGAGCAAGATGTTATGTTTGCACAGTGTCTGCAACCATTAAGCAGCTACACTTGAAGAGGTGAGACAGGAAGTAGCAGAAACTCAGGACTTTATGTAGAAAAATGTAAGGTTATCAAATGTTAACGTTATTTACACTAATTTTAAGCTTAATGCTTTGAAATTGAGTCATTGTTGGGTGTATAGTGTATGATGAGACCCTATTAAAGAGTCTTCCTCATAGCTATACTGCAAAAAAGTTATTCGGGTGAGGTTTGGCCAGCTGCTGGTCCAGTGACTTTTTTTTTTCCAGCAGCAGCTTGAGTTCACAGGCTAAAGTGAATGTGAACAACAGAGATTTTAGTTTGCTGTTAATACACTCAGAAAAATAATTATTGGCCCTCTTCAGCAGTAGTTTTTAATAAAATCAAATTGATTTTTTTTTTAAGCTTTTTATTATTCATTAAGGAAAATATGCTTGGTATAAACTCAATCTATATGAGTCTAGTAAATTTTATTTGACCCAATTCCATTAACTTTAACATTTTACTTGTGTAACAAAATTACAAGGAAAGTCTAAATGTAATTAAAGTACCGAAAGTCAGAGGTTTAGACATCAATATTTTTTCAAGTGTATCCTGTTTTCAAATACAGGAAGTGTTTACGGTTACCAAAATAAGAGACTGTTCTTACTCCTAGTTTATACTTGCCTTTGTTGCCCTGGTGAATGGCAGCACTAGCCAAAGTGCAGGTGCACGCCTTGCTTTGTACGGGCAGCTTGGTCTTTACTGCAGTTTCACTGCTCTCGTACAGAAGCTCAGAGAGTCTCCGCTTCAGCATCTTCAAAAGACGAATCACTCTGGGAAAAACAACTTTAAAATCTGGGTGACTGCTTTCTTGACCGTACCAGTGTTGGGCTGTGTTCTGTTCTTTTTGTTCTTTATGGTGACACCTACAGAGCACCAGGATAAATGGTTTATAGGGCTGTGGTGATGTTACACACAGTAGCAGAGCGTAACAACGATGGCAATGATTCTAAGCACAGCAGGAAGACGTTTGCGGCTAAAAATAGACATGTGCAAAGTGTAAAACAGGAAACCTGTTCATGAACTTGTTCATGAATCAGAGTTATTAAGGTCCAGCCCAGGCAGCCTTAAGTCTTCTCAACAAACAGATTTATAACAGCAGCAGTGAAGCAATCAAAACTTTGCAGGCAAAAAGCCACTGAAGATCTTATCAGTCCACCTTATCAAGAAGCTTAAAAGCTAAAGGAAAAACATCTTTTCAGCTGCTCCCATCCACAGCGGGTTTCTTTTACAAAGCATCTAACTTAAGGTTCTGAGGTCTAAACCATCATCAGTGAGGACCCTGACTGTGAGCTATCAGATAATGTTGCTTTTGTTCTCTGAAGCCAAAGACACACGTCAAAACCCATTTACATTTTTAACCAACAAGTACTTTTTGCTTTTCTCCGAAACATAGGATTAGGATTAAGAACTCGCAGGATTAAAAAGAAAGAAAGTCTGTCGGTGTGTGCAGATAAACAGCTTGTTTAGTTTGCCAAATTTAAAGATTGAGGCAGTTTCCTTGTAAACGTTGCTGCCATCTGACAGCAGCCCTCCAGCATGCAGGGATGTGTCTAAACCGGAGAGCAGAGTGTACTCATCTCAAGAGCTGGAATAAATATTGCTGTTTTTGGTTTTCTTGGCCAGTTAGGGGAAAACGGTTACTTTGGAAACCATTTCTTTAGGACAGTTCGTTTATTTCTTTATTCATTAGGACTCCCAATGGCCGTAACACAAAGCACAGCTAGTCAGCATTAAATACATCCAACAACTTTAACCGTGCACTAAAATTAATGAAAGCAGGCAAAGTTCAGTGATGAAGAAAGATTAATCAGTTACATCAAAATAAAGATCCACAGGTTTTCCTTCAGTGACTGCTTGAATGAGCCTCTGTTTGATATTGTTTGGCAACCAGAGCGCTCAACCATAATGATCTACATTCTTCTGTTATGCTGCATTTCCATTGCTTATTTTATTTGACGTGTTGTTTGTTTTACATCTGGACTTTTGAGTCTGTAATAAAGATTTATTGATCTCTCTCTCTCTGTTTCAGCCGACCCTCTGGTGGGAAGCATCGCCACACAGTACTTGACCAACAGAACAGAGCATGACAGAATAGCCAAACAATGGACGAAGAGATACGCCACATAGACTCCCTGCCGTGACCCGCCCCCTCCTTCACCTCCCTCACCCCTCACTGAACCTCTCTCTACCTCTCTCACCCCTTAGTCTGTCAAAGCACACTCACTAAGTGCAGCGGTAAATCTGCCCTCCTGTCACCCTTCCTCTTCCATCTTCCTCCTCTTTCTCCTCTTCTTCTTCTTCTTCCCTCTTTTATCTACCTTTTCTGTGTAAAAACAAAAAACAAACAAAAGAAAACAAAAAAAAGTCCTTTGTTCCTTGTTGACTTGAAAGCTTCTTTTTTATACAAAGAGTAGATTGGGATTTTTATTTTCCAATATCTGAATGTTGGAAGTATTGTATTGGAGAAAAAAAAAACACAGAATATTATAATTATCATAAGCATTGTCCTTCAGCTATACATTATGTATTCTCATTTTCTTAGTGGCACCTGGAACAAACATGCAGAGTATGCTTTTACTTTGTTTTTCTCGTTTTTATTTTTTTGGTTGTCACCAGTATGATATCTGCATGGAACAGGAAAGTGGCTCCTTCATGCTTTTTAACTTTCTCTGATTTTGTTTGTACTGTATGTATTTTTTCAAAGGCTTTTGAGGCAGACCGCAAAAGTATAGGTCTGCCTGTGAAAGAGGCAGGACTTGTATATTTACTGGCTACCCGCCACCTCTGCAATTGCAGAGTGGTTTGTTGTGCACTTGTATTACTGAAGCACCCAATAAAACACACTGTGGTTGGCTTGTGAGAAAACGCTCTGCTCTCTGTGTGTAACTGCAATCTCTTCACCCTTAAATATTTACACTTGTTCATTCAGTCGCGCACCCTCCTGACTGCTGATGTTGCATGTTTCACATACGCGAACACGCCTGATTATGAAACATTACAGTCATAAACATTACAGCACTTCTTGGCACACACTGGGTGAGGGGTAGATTTTATTACCCACATGAATGTGATGTGAAGTTTTTAAGTTAGCTAGTCTTACACCTCAGAAACTCAAAATGGGCCTTCAGTTTGTGGACAGAAAGACAAACCTTTTGAAGATATTGCAGAGACTGTATACAAAAGATGGATGTAGTCCCCGATTGGTTTTCATTTTATGTCATTGAAGCCATTAGAATTTTGTCTCCTGCTGTGCTGACTTTGTTTTGTTTTGTTTTTGTTTTTTTGTTTTTTTTTTTGGGGGGGGGGTGCTTGTAGGCTAATAAAATCTGAGCTCTTGACCCATCAAAACTGAAAAAGACAAAGATCTTAGAATGTCTTTGTCTCATAACAGGTTGTGTTACTTATCAAATATTTCCATTAGACTAGTTCAATAACTCTGAATATATTGCTGTTATCCAGATGGATGAGTATAAAAACATAAACAAATAAATTACCCCCTCACTCCCTCGGATGTGTGATCAAGGGGAAAGTTAACTATAGAGACCCAAGCCCTTTTAGTCCAGACTGTAAAAATATTTATTTCTGCTGTTTTGGAACCAGCCTCAAGTGGCCACTAATGGAACTGCAGTTTTTCTGGCACACTGGCTTCTTCTTTTTCCTTTTTCTTTTTTTAGCTCCAGAGGACGTGACTTAATTAATTAATTTAGTCAACTGAACTAAAAACAACTTTAGAATTTATTTTAAAAAATAAAGTTTGCTTTTATTGAGTTACCTGTGCTTTTAGCCTGTTTACGACGACCAAAACTATTACACCATCATTTAACCATAGGAATTCACATGGACATATTCATATGGAGACCAAAGGTTGAATAACCATAATAAACATGAGCTCATCTTTAACTTGATTTATTATGAGGTTTGTCACTTGTTCAGCAAAAGAAAATAAAGTGCATGAAGGTGGAGAGACGAACCAGAAATGTTCAAAATGTCATTATGTTTCCTTCCTTTCATGCCAGGAAAAAAAGAACATAAAATATAACAAAATATTCCTGGAAAATGGTGCGAGTTGAAAATGTCTTTTTTTTTTTTTCCGGATATATATTTTTTTAAGAATAGAGGTGGCCATGTAGGGGGGGGGGGTCACTAAAAACAGAACAGTACAGGGAGGGGGAGGGGTGGCGACAGGAAATCGTGAGGGGAAGTTGTATATGCAGAAATAAATGACTTAATGTTTCAGCTCATTGTAGGATGTCTCCTCTCTCTTGTGCTCACATTTATTTAACATATTACCAACATAGGACCGTCTTGCCAGGGAGCCGCTGGGGGGACCAGCAAATGGTGGCGTGTACTGTCATTTCAAAGGAAGATTACTGTTTTAAAACACAAACGCATCACGGTGGCTCTTTGGTGTAACCACCTTAGTAGAAAAGTTATAAAGCTGCAATGACCCATTCAGAAAAAAAAGCTCTCCTGATGCGAAATACAGCCAAAAGTTGCCCTTTGTAATTTCTGCACTCTGAAAAGGCCTCCAGTGGGCCCGATTGGACCTTTCAGTGTGCCATTATGGCCTGGGGACCTTATATTTGATACCCCTGGTTTATACCGTTCTAATAAAAAGGTTAATGTACTTTTTTTTTCTCTCCATTAAACGGTCAGTACATCCCTTCTGCTTATTGGTAGAATTGATGATGTTTTCCAAGAAAATAAATATCCAGTCCTTAAAAAGGATTTTTTATGTATGTGAACTGGGGTCCACAGTGAGTCCAGAACTATTAAAATATTCAAAACAAAAGAATGGACCTGAAGGGGGATTAAAAAAAAACACAAACTAAACTTTGTAGTACTTCACACAATATATTTTGGCGGTGTGCCATGTTTGAATCATAAATGAGTCATAGAGCAAAAAGCTTTTAAGCCTTTTCAACAGAACAAGAGCTGACTGATCCCTTGTTTCTTACAGATTTTGGTATTTCGCTTGCTCTCCTGATTAATGCTCCAATTGGCTGGTGCTTTGCATAAGTAATAATGTGGCCATTAGACTGTAAGACTGGCCAGAAGGCTGCTCGCCAAACGAGATAAAGTCTCCATCTCAGACTAAATTGGTGCTTAAAACAACTGCATTTTTTTACCACACATTAGATTACAGGATTAGGTTGATGTGTTGCTTTTAAAACAGCAATCTAACCTTTGCTGGCTCCCATGCTGTTCTTATTGCCCGCGTACAGTACATGTTTTTTTCCAAGATAATAAAGGAGAATTGTATTCCAATTTCAGTCCATTACAGCATTTTAGGCTAAATTTTTCCACTCGATGTACTTTATAACTTCACTGAAGTGCCTAAACAGATAGTCAAAAACCTTGAAAACAACACTTGAAATTGGTTAAAGAAAATAGTATTCCACTGTCAAAGCACAGCAGTAGTCACCGTTTGACTAAATTACCCCATTAACCTCTTAAACCTGCGCACCCTCCACAGGTAACTGCATCATGATGTACTTCGTGGGTCATTTAACAGCTGCAAGGCACGTTTCCCTTACAAATCTATTAATATGTAATTTATCAGTAATTGAGCCACGGTCAGCCCAAATAACAAGGGCCTGAATTTTTTGTTTGTTTGTTTTGTTTTTTGCACATAATGGCAGGCACAAGCGCAGAGAATTGATGCGCCTTTAACACAGAAATACAAACTATTCGCCATTAACCTTTCAAAACTGTGAAAATGTGCTTTCGTGCCAATTTTGGTTGCAATACTTTCAACTCGTGGTCCTGCAATAACACGTTGTGAGTAATTATTGGATGAGTCCACAGACATGTGGTCAGTTTAAGTGGGTTTTTTGTCAGTTTCTGTGGCCGATGAGGCAGCAGCTTAGTCATAGCTAAAGATCTGTTAAATAAGACCTCCTGAATACAGCAGACAGAACATCACACTTTTCAGATTATCTGCTTTAGGTATTGCAAATGTGACCAGTGTGTAATAATCACCTCACATACTGTTTGGTAAATCTAGCCCATGCACTTTAGCTGCCTTCTGTGATCCTCCAGGTCACATAATGTGCTAGATTGTTGATTTGGCTACTGCTATTTTTTTTTTTTTTTGCTCTTATTGCTTTATTGATTTTTTTTCTTCTTCAGCCTCCTTCAGCTGTTGGGTCTAATATTTATATCCTAAGAGACGTCTTTGAGATCTTTCATGGAATAATAAGGGAAAGGCCCATGTATGAAACGGCTTCTTGGTCAACTGCTTTTAAGCCTCTAAAGCGGTGGTATGTATGAGACACTTACTTCAATACTTTCGTTAAACCCCTTCAAATCAACCTGGAAGCCTGCACTTCACTGCACAGTTACTGGTGTGCAGGAGAAAAGACAAAAGCAGTGTCATTGTCCAAATATGCACGGCCCTGACTGTGTAATGCTGCGTTCGGGATTTTGCTCAAGCTTAAAATGCTTTAATGAATGTGCTGATTAATTAAAGGTGCAGTAATGATAGCTGCAACTGAGCCAACTTTAAGATATTCCTCCTGTTTCTAGAAACACAGAATCAACTGCCTGTTTGTTTTCTAATCATTACTCTTTCTTCTTGTGTACTGAATTGGACTGCAGCGCCCGAAATAAACTTTTTTAAAAATTATTATGTAACCTGCGTGAAGCACTCGCTGCAGGCCTGTACTGTTTCCAGAGTACGACCGGTGCAGTTCAGCCCACTGCAGCCGCGGTAGGCTACTTCCGTTCCGCAGAGGGCGACAAGCACCAGCCAGCTAGCCTCTACTGTGGCGGAGGTCCAGACACAATAGAGTGGGTAAGTTTTATTAGCGAATAAAAAATGGCTTAATGGCATTTATTTATCAGACTCATGTGAACTGTCTGCGTCTCTGCGTGTGTTTTTTCAGTCGAAGTCGATGGTTTAAAAAGAGAGGAGCACACGAACGAGAAGGTCGCGGTTATCACTTAGTCGCACGGAAAACGGGCTCCGACTATGTGCTGGAGCGCAGCTGTTGCTCCCGGCTAGTACCTAACGCGTTTAATGTTTCACTCTCAAACTGACACCCTTCATACGACAAGTTTGATATACGAGAATACGATGCAACCATGTGTGGTGCTACACAACCCGACATTTAAATATATATTACTGCAGAAGGCCAGAGTCTTTGCTAGTTGAAGTTGGGGTAAGAGTGGGGAGATCTGAGGGGACAAGGGGGGCGTTAGCCGGTAGCATTAGCTTTGGTGGAGGGTGTCACCACAGGGATAAACTTAAAATCATCTGAATTTTTTAGCATTGACCCCTCGTCAGGCACACTGGGCTTCTTGGCTGTGAAATTATTCGTTTTAGTGTACATAGCGCTAGCTAGCTAGCTTGTTCGTCTGCTAACGTTAGCTAACGTTTTCCGTGACGCTAACGTTAAATCAGCATTCGCGAACGGCTTTGTTTGCGCTACCTCCTCTCCCACACGCGTACCCCCACAACCTGAACAGACAGTCGCTAAATATTGCTCACATTTACGTGTTGTCTTTGTTGACTTATTATGTAACCTAAATTACTTCAACTGCATCCAGTTAATCGAGTCGAAGCGACGTTTTCTCGAAATCGAGTTCGCTTAAATCGAAAGATTTCAGCCGCAGCGAAACGTTCGCATCGCCGCGTCTCGAAAACCGATCAGCTGGTGCTCTTCTGAGGCCACCGTCGATCAGAGGCGGAAGACCAGCTTAATTACGCCCTCTGAGGGCAGCTGGAGCTGAACGGTTCGTTTTCGCTTCGGATTTGGTGAAAAAAACTCCACGGGGCTGCTGTTAAATAAACACTTTCACCTCGTTTTGCTGATCACCTTTCCTACACCCCCCCCCCCCCCCCCCCCCCGGGATGTTGCTGAAGTCGACCTTCTGTGGCGAAACTGCAATGTCCAGGAGATGGACTTTAAAATGCATAAATAGCCCCTGAAGTGAAACCAATTCCCATCAGTGATCCAGGACAACTCTGACCTTTATAAAGACAAAGGGTCTGCGTTAACTTGCTTGACAGAGCTCGGTGACTCTGTTAATTCTGATCATTTAAAAAACAATTTTAAGTTTGAGTATATTGAAACAGACTTTAAAAAATGCCAGGAAACCCCTGTTTAAGACACTTTTATACTTCAGTAAATAAAACACATATATATTTTATCACCATCTAGGTGATCTTTTTTTCTAATTTTATTTTCTATAAGTTGTATTGGTCAATTAAATATGAACAAATTCTTTGGACCGCAATGAGATTTTGTGGTACAATATCAAACATCAAATATGCTTTGGATCATTTTGAGGTTGAAGAAAAGCTCAAACAGAAAATGTTGGAGGCTGTAGCTCAGGGGGTAGAAGAGGTCAGAAGATATTAACACAAGTTCACATTCTGTTAGATAGAAAGCACTTAAGCATAGAAAAAAGTGCTGGTGTGAATAGGTGAACGAGGCATGTTGTATAAAGTGCTTTGAATGCTTCAGTAGAGTAGAAAAGTGCTCTATAAGAACCAGTCTATTTACCAGAACTAGTAATACTTTTATGTATAGTCTCGGTTCAGACTTGGTTATGAGCTTCTTTCTTTCATAAAGGATGTTCTGGCGTCTCCTCTGCTTCAGTATTTGGAGAATTCAGCCAGTTCTTGTTAAGTCTGCCATACATTCACATAAAAAACCTTCAGCTGCAAATGAAGGTGGTTTAAAGCTCTATTTTTCTTCCTCAACCCTCCGCTGTGCTTCTAAACATTCACAACATGGAAGTGGCTTATTAAATGGCTGCTTGGAGGTCAAATTAACAAAAGCCCCATTTAGAAATGACTCTGAATCTTTTTGGCTTTCCACCTTTTAGGTTCCGGCTCTTCTCCAAACCAAACCGGTATGTCGGATGAAGACTCCCGTGCCAGCACCAGCTCTTCGTCATCGCCGCCTTCCTCCAGCCAGACCAGACAGAAGGACACTTTCTGCAAGAAGAAACGGGAGAGCAAAGCCAGCATGAGCAAGAACTCCAAGCTGCTTTCCACCAGCGCTAAACGGTAAAAAACCTAAACCATAAATCAGAAGTATCTCAAGGACATCCCCGTAATTCTCTTTAATCTCAAGAATTTGATTGTTGGGGGGTTTCTGTGTTAACAAAAATTCTGTGGGTTTATTTTTAGGGGTAAATTTTAACATAATTTATAAGAAGAAGTCCATTAGAGACATGTGTTTCAGCACACCACAAGATTGTCTTTTAGCACTTCCCTTTTCTCTTCTGTGTGTGTGTGTGTGTGTGCGTGCATGCGTGCGTGCGTGTGTGTGTGTCTGTCTCTGTGTGTCTGTCTATATCTATATATTTGCACTTTCAGTCTCACTTTCACCAACACTTGTTCTTTTACACAAGGAATTGTAGCAGAAATTACATTAATTAATCCCTAAGTGAATATGTAAATTTCATATTTAAATAAGAGGGTCTGAGTCGTAAATTCTGTGATTTCTGGAGTAATTATTACTGTAACTGACTATTTCTTTGATGTGCAGGATTCAAAAAGAGCTGGCTGACATTACACTGGACCCTCCACCAAACTGCAGGTGGGTTTCACTCTGTACCACATGTCAATTATCTACCTAGCTGCACTGGTAATAAAACCCATCACTGTATTTTTCCTCAGATACCAGCCGCTGTAATATACAATACAGAGCAATACTGTGGTCAAATCCAGATCATAATTACAATGGTTAACATTTTTTCAGAATTTGTCCGCTGTGGAGATAAAATGTTTGTTTTTTTTAATCTAAAACTAATAATTGGCTGCTGTTTCCAAGATATTCCTTATATTTAACACCTGTGTACATTCTTAGAAAGCATTGCAGGGTTATTTCTCCAGAATTCACAAAGTTGCTGCACTGAGTTTATTTAGAGCTCAGCTTGTAAGGTCACGTCAAGATGCTGGGGCTAGTTGGGAAACATCATTTTCATCATTTACTTAGAATATTATGAAATGTAGATATGTGGGTTTTTGCTGCATGTCATGTATGTCTCCATAACCAAACGTATTTATTCACCGACTTAGAGCACCAATAGGGGAAATGTAAAGTTAGACAAATTAGTGCATATTTAATGAACTAGGGCCTCTAATGCAAAAAAGTCTTTATGTAAGTAATCAACTGGTGAAGTTTGATATTTATTACTTTTTTAAGCAGTGAATACTAGTGTCCAGTTAAAATGAATTCCATCATGTGCACATTTTAAGGCTGTTTTCACAAATTGTCTCATGCTCTGATCCTGAAATCTTCTATTCAGCAGCTCTTAGGTCCACCAGGCTTAGCAGTAGTATTCCTGCCTATACACTCAGAGCTTTGGCTGAAAAGCGTGTTCTTTTAACACCTTCAACTTGATTTATTGAGCATTTTATTCCTGAAAAAAGTGAAATGGTTTTTTTCTGACTGATGACCGACGTCAGATTTATGCAGAGATGGGATATCCAGAGTTATTTTTATTTATTTTTATTTTTTTAAACACTTTACGATGCGATATCTGAACATTACCCAGTGTTCACACATCTCTATTTAATGCATACTTGCATGCATTTCCGTATTTGCATATTTAAACACAAACATTTCAGAGAGCTTGTAATGATTAGTGTAATTATGTCAAATGTTTGTAATTACTAAATACTAGTTTCTAACTAAAAACTTCTAAACATATACGATACATAAGGACTCTTTTTTTTTTTTCTTTTTCTTATACTTTTAACTAGAAATCTTCACTTTAGACACTTTACAAACTGCACACACACAAATCCAATTTTAATCTTTTTATTCTGCGGTATTTTACATTAACAGTCAGTATACTAAATATACCACTTCAGATTCTTGGGGAAAAGTAGTGATTATTTAATAACTTAGTCCTTAAATGTTAAAAGTAGCAATGCACCACTGTGATCGGAAAGACTGTGCTTAAAACTGACATGTTTGAGTTTAGCCTTTGCCTGCAGTGTCCTCAGGCAAATCACTGAGCCCCGCCACACTCCAGGTGGCTGTTCGGCAGCTGCGTCTGACCTTTGACCTCTCTCTGAAAGGAGGGAGAGAGGGAGAGGAATCTGTCCCACTGTGGCTCAGCAGATCAGACAAACAACCTCAGGCTACAGACCATCACACAAATGAACGCTGTCTGGATGTTTGCAGATAAATGAAAGAAACAGGAATTGGTGTCAGTTCACAGCCACAGTCCTAAAAGAAACGGCGGTTTCTGCTTTGACTTCAGTTGTTACTGCTGCCACTTTTCAGAAAACAGCAGCTTCTCGGGCTCCTTCAGGCATCAGACAGAAACTGGCCACTTTCATGTTGTTGCCTCTACCTGATTCTCGCTTTTGTAGATGTCCAGCTGTTTTCAGACATTTTATAGACAGGAGAATGAGGTCAGGATATTTCCCACAGATGCTCCTTTCTCACATGTGGCAAACAGCCGAAAATGGTCCCCTTCAGGCATGTTCACATTACTCGACGTGCCATGTGTTTAGAAAAGTTTCAGCCTGTTTACTAAATCAGACTGTTGGCTACAGGGATGCACACAGCACAACGTTTATCTAATAGTCACCCTACGGTGTGTTGTTTTTGTTTTTTGTTTTCTCTTTTAATTGTTGTTCAGTAGTTTAACAAGTTTAGAAGCCACTGCAGATGTTGTCTATGTTGTGAAGGCAGGAAGCATTATAAGAGCTGTATGTTTGTTTCAATCCTGGCACAGAATCATCAAATGAAGATAATCTAGCTGTTGTCTTAACTCGTGACTTTTACATAGTGAAGAAAAGTCTTTTTTTTTTTTTTTTTTTTTTTTTTTTGAAACAGGTGACTTAAGGCAAGGTGCAGCCTGCTGAATTGTTGGTTGATTGATTTTTGGCCTGTACAATCTGAGTCAATAACAATAATTCAGTATTATCTGCCTGCTACAGGTGACAGGTTTACATCTTATTCTACAAATCATGTTTTCAGGCCAAATCCACCTCATTAAAAAAATCAGAATATTTAAAATCATTTAAAAGGTTAATGTAGTTTAGAGCTCATGATAGAGTAGCTGGCCCTGTCACTTCCTGTCCTATAAGGTCATTCTAGTTTAAACAGTACTGCGACTGTTTCAAAGGTCCTTTTTGAAGACACTTTATAGTGCAAACATGATAGCCATCCTGCTGTTTTCAAACTATGCACCACCTTGTTTTAACCCATAAAAGAGGTAGGTGGAGTCCAGTTATCTTAGACCAATATAGCTCAAGTAAGTCATATCCTATATGACGGCAACATTAATGTCTCATAAGGGTGCTACTTTAAGCTGATTAGCAGTGTGGAAAGAGTCTTATAATTAGAATTCATCCACTTGAAAGTCAGAGCCTTTCATCTATCACATTTGCTGCTATATCTTTTAACATCCAGATAATTAGTCCAGATGGTTCTCCCTGGATCGATATTCCATGTTGTCGTTGGCAGTGAAGCTCTGTGCTAACCTTGATTAAAAGCGAACAGAAGAGCGCAATATCTAACCCTACCCAGCGTCCCTGCTGCACCACAGGAGCTTTCAATCAATACTGATATTATGGCTCATAGCAATGAACCCTGAGGGGTTCACAGCCGCATGTTCTACATGTCAGAGGGATAAAGGCTGGGCTGCTTTGAGGAAAAATCAATACAGATTACAGATCATGAGGCATAGATGCATCACTGGGGATTTGCTTTCAACTCTGGCATCTTCTGAATGATGCTCAAGGGAAAAAGCTTCGACTCTCTATGTTTGAAGGAAAATATGCTACAAGTACAGTGCTTCTCTTTTTTTTGTCCAGTGTTTGTTAATGGAATTTACAGATGTTTCCCACACGTGTCACATGTAGGGAAGTCGTGAAGTTGCAGTTTTCAAGACAGAACAGCCAAACGGATACATTTGCTGAATGTGTGTTCGATACTTTGGTGTCACGGTTCGATATTTTTTCGATACAAAAAAAATGTTCATGCCTTTTTTAATTTGTCATTTATTAAAATTATAAATATATATTTGAACTCAAAAGTACAGTTTTTAAATTTAATGTTGCTGAAACAACAAAGTAATAAAAAACTATCTGATCGAGAAATCACTCATCTTTGGAAAAGAGAGTTTATTACAGAGAAATGGCTCTTTCCAAAATAAAAGCTATACTATACGCTTCTTCTGGGCTATATTCTCAGCAGCATATTAAACATATCAGGTCCCCATAATGAGAATCATGTGCTAACGGCTGTCTAAATGACTCGGGTAAAGTTTGTAGCATGTGTGCTTGTTGTTTTTGTCTGCTTCCACTTGTCTTTGCACTAGGATGATGTCGGAGTAAATGTGCAGTCATATTCGTTGTCTTCCCACTAGTGCTGTCAGCGTTAATCTCGTTGAAATTACGTTAACGCCACAACACGGCAAATCTCCGTTAACGAGCTACCGCGGATCGCCCCGTGCGTGCGGCTGGACGGCGTCAACACGTTAACAAGCTAACTGCGCTAACGCACTAGTTCCCACCAATGTAATTGAGCATTGCGTGGCACATCCGACATAGTGTTTTACATTTGTCCATGACGCGCTTACCTTCAGGGTCATACTTCACATGAAAACCAAAATAGTTCCAAACGCCTGAATGAGGGTGGGGGAGGTTCAATTTGCCATGTTGCAACAAGCTTAGCTTCTGTCTCGCTAGCTTGCGCTGCGCTCAGTGGATCTGCGCTCGACAGTGCAGCCTAGGCAGATAAGTCGAACGCAGATCCACTGAGCTCTCAACACAGACAGCATCGTCAGAAGAAAAGTTGATAAAATAAATTAAAAATTTTGTATTGTTCGATACATATGCGTACCAAACCAAAAGCACTGTATCAAATGGTTCAATATCGATACGAGTATCGTTGCACCCCAAAATACAAAAAGTTTTGTTTTCCTCTTTCCCATTTTCTCCTTCTCTGTAACAGAGTGTTTCAGCTACACATTTTTCAAATTGGACAATGTAAATTAGCGTCAACAATGACGAATTAAATATTTATTTTCCAGGTTCATGTGCATGTAGTTTTTTTTTCTCTCCTTCTGTCTGGGCAGCAGATGGAAAGTTGTAAGTAAGATGACCATTAGTAAGACAAAAAATTTGCTTTTAAAATGGTTAGGAGTGACTCTTGAAGCTCTTTTCTGAACTGAGAGGTTTCTGTCATATTTCAGGTCTGCTTATAGAACAGAATGATTGGCTGTGCATCAGACATTAGCGAGGGAGGTCGCTGCCTGTGCAGCAACCTTTAGAAAAATCCGGATACTATTCTAATGGCTATTAAAACCAGATCTTTACTGAGATGTTAGAACTAATCGCTAAGGTTACAGGAGGTGTTGTCAAATGTCGTTTTTACGGGGGGGGCGTTACTTTGGGTGGGATTTCCCTTTAACAGCCCACTGAATTCATCTGTCGAATTACAAACGCGGCATTTATCATCAGCTTTAGCTCCTTTTTGACGCCTTCTTCGGCGTGCTGCCAGTAAACGTGAATTTTATTGTGATTCATTGTGTTTTATACACACAGTATGTGAATGAATGTGACTTTCATACTGTAGTACACACTGCTTTGATCACTGCCGCTGATGCACATCCACTGTGCAGCTTGTAATCTACAGTCTGTGTGTGGGTGTCTTTTTTTTTTTTTCTTCTTTGTTTCTTTCCTCCCTTTCTGACTTCATTTGCGTCGGTGTGTCTGCTCTGTGGATGTTGTCTGTTTGCAGATGAGATTTGTATCGGCAAAGCTTTTTCCCCCTCCTTCGTTATTATTGATGTAGTATGATAAACACCAGAGATGACCGACAAAGATTAGAACTTTCATTCTTTAAAATGTGACTCATGGCACAGCAGCAAATAAATATTGTATTTTAGGCTTATGTGGGTGGTGCAATAAACTAAGTGTACCTTGATGTTTTCAGAATATTTTTGTGGCTTCACCAGAACATAAATCCAGTTTAAATGAATTTAATCCTTCTGATTGCAGTGCTGGTCCAAAAGGAGACAATATCTATGAGTGGAGGTCGACCATCCTGGGACCGCCGGGCTCTGTGTACGAGGGAGGCGTCTTCTTCCTAGATATCGCCTTCACACCCGACTACCCCTTTAAACCCCCCAAGGTACTGATACACAATACTAGAACCTCATGTCTGTTAACTGTACCTCAGAAGCAGGCAGCAGGTGTTTAGACTGAAACTGTTTCAGCTGCAGGGTTTTAGATAACAACATCAAATCGAGTTCAAGGACTATATTTGATTTAAAAGACAAGGTGTACTATGTTTAACCCAAAAGTTGGAAGGTTGGGTTATTAAATGAAGCAAAACAAACAGATGTCACCTGATATAAAAGTAGCTCTGCATAACGGTGTAAAGTTTGACAGTGCAGGGTTGGGGGAAAAAAAAAAAAACCCCGTCTGTTTTCTCAAGTCAGTACATCTGTTAACTTGAGAAAACAGATGTGTTACTTTATGAAGAATCAGTTTTATCAGATACCAAGATGGAGCTTTATTAGCTACACATTTGCTCGCTTCTTATCAAGAATATTTTTATTTCAAACAGCAGGAAAAGTAGAAATATACAGTGTGCTCCTTTTAATAAACACACATATCCCAAAGGGATTTTTTGTCATAAATAATTTCCAGAAAAATGCGAAACAAACAATTAAGAAAAAACTGTTCACACTGACTTCCAGTTAAATCTCCATCCCCACACTGTTCCAAAAACACGTTGGTGTTTATTTATGTTTTCAGTTCAGTTTCAGATTGCTTCCAGTGTGGGCTTGGTTCTTTCACTTTATTTTTTCCTGTGGTTTTACTTTAGTTTTTAGTTTTTACAAGGCAAAACTGAGCATGTTCAGAAATATATTGGACATAGTATAATTTTAATTTTAATTTTGTCTAATTAAAATGTTTTTCACATCGAGTTTTAGTTACCTTTGCTAACCTCTCACTGAGACTGTACAGTTTCATAATACCAGGATACAGGACTTTACACAAAATATGTTGTCTCATTTTAAAAAAAAAAATCTTGACACAGATAAGCACTGTGGTTTTCAGTCATTACTCAAACAAGAGTACCGTATTAATCATCTGTTGGTCTGTTTTTTTTAAGCTGTAGATTTTGTGCTTCATTGCATGTTGCTGAGAGGTTTTAACATTGTGAAGCTCTGTAGTACACACGATTTTCTGACAACCAGTCCTGTGAATGTGAAAATCACCAGATCATTTTATTTTTAAAACAAAATGATGCTCCAAGCTTCAGTAAAACTTAGCTTTATTCTTTATTAGCGACGGTGACTATAAACATGGATCTCTTAAGAGAAAACACGCCCTCTCTAGGCACACTGTATTAAATATGCTATAGAATACATGTTCAAATAGCACAAAAAAGCCTCCAGCTCCACTCCCACACACAAAACAAACACATTGTACAACCTTTTGTTTGCCAGATTGCTTTTACTGAGACCCTGCTCCTCTTGCTTTTGTAACAACACAGCAGCTCATGATGGTCACATTTAACCTCTAAAATTACAGCCTAATTATCCCAAACAGAGTTTAAAAAAAAAAAAAGTGGATTCAGTCCAGATTTCTGGGAAATCGGTGCTTCTACTTTCCAATTCAAGCATTTATGCATTATTCTTTTTATTTTGTGCTAATGCTAATGTTTGCAATTTCATGTTAATAATAATGAATTGGATTTATATAGCGCTTTTCAAGGCACCCAAAGCGCTTTACAATGCCACTATTCATTCACTCTCACATTCACACACTGGTGGAGGCAGCTACGGTTGTAGCCACAGCTGCCCTGGGGCGGACTGACAGAAGCGAGGCTGCCATATCGCGCCATCGGCCCCTCTGGCCAACACCAGTAGGCGGTAGGGTAAAGTGTCTTGCCCAAGGACACAACGACCAGGACAGAGAGCCCGGGGATCGAACCGGCGACCTTCCGGTTACAGATACGCTTCCCAACCCCCTGAGCCATGGTCGCCCCTTTTGTTTCCTAAATGGAAGCGTTTTCTTTTTCCTAAATGGAAGCGTTTTCTTTTTCCATCATATAACTGCTTCAGCTGCTTACTCTGGATCAGCATCACACATTTACAGAGTTTACAAATGACTGGACGAGTGTTTCATTTGTTTTCCCCCAGAGGATTATTTGAATGATTTAAGCAGCATTTTTTTTAAACATACAGAGTCACAGCGGTGACAGTGAAAACTCTCATCCCAGTGGATGTGTATAGTTTCATCAAGTCCGTTTCCCAGTGGAATGAAACAAAACAAATACATGGTAAAAAGCCCAAACAGCAGTGGGAAACAACCTGTTCTGATGGGATTACAAATTAAGTAATAAACCACCACAAAATATTAAATGATGCTAAAAATAGACTAATTTAAACCCGAAGCATAGCCCTTTATACTTAATTGGCCCATTCATTACATTTAGTTTTAATAAAATAAACATCTGGTCTCTATGTTTGAGTAAAATTTATTTTGTTATGTAAATATCAACAGGAAATCTGCTCTGTTAAACAAAAGCAAAACTGAAGATTAAATGTAAGCACATTTCTGATAATCACAGCGTTTTACTATTCATGTCTGTGTAGGTGGTTTTTGTTTGGGGTTTGTGGTTAGGGACACTTGACGCAATCAGATTTTAATTTCGTGCTTTTGCTGCTTCAGTTCATGATGGAAATATAAATTCATGTAAAAAGAAAACACATATACTGGCTGTTTTCATAAGTAAGTTATTTGAGGAGAAAATTTTATGACCATGCGAGTCATTCAGTAAAAATTGGTCATCGTCTTTTATCTGAACCCTCAGACTCCCAGATTTTTTTTTTTTGATTTTTTTTTTAAATAACAATTTCAAAATCATGCAATATTTTATTTTCATACTATGAAAAAACTGAAGTTACAGGCCCTCAAAGTACACAAATAATTACTTTCTTTATGGTTAGATGATGAGCCTGGTGTCAAATGTAGATCAAAATGAGACATCTCAGAAGTTCTGTTCTGAGCAGTCACCTGTTCATCGTGGTGACATGACCTGTGAAAGCTTTCCAGTGAATTATAATAGAAAAGAAGTGCTGGTTTCTACTCCTCCACGCTACACACATTGAGTTATTGCAGTTTTGCTACTGAACAAAAGTAATCATGAAAAAAAGCAACATTAAGGGTTTAGATTGTGGCACTTCAGGTGGGTGTAAAATTGATTTGGGGGAACCCCACCATCACCCTGGTGGGGTTCTCTGTGTGTTTCCTGTAATTTATTTTTTAGTCTTAGATTATATTTAATGTCTGTGAGAAGTGATACAGCATGATAAATACCAGAGATGACCAACTGAGACAAAAACCAATTATCATTCTTGGAAATCTTGAGTCACGCTACAGTAGCGCATAAACTGAGTGTTTTCGTCTCTTTGGGGGGGGAAATGAGTATTAGACATTGTACGCTGAGATGAAAAGGACTCAAATTTCCTCCAAATGTTTTCCACACTTCACTTGTTCCACAATAATTTTGCATTCAGTTTTGACACGGAACATTTACTGTAAATGACTCACTGTTTATGGCTGATTGTTGTACTGATAAGGAAAAGTGAGGTTTCCTTCCAAGACAGTTAAGATGACGTACTTCTTTTCAGCCACTAGGGGGCTTTTGTCTACTGAAGAGGTTTCATTGCAGTCCAACACTGACTGAAATTCTCTACACAGAACAAATATTTTGTCATATTTTGAGCTGTGTGAGTGCTTAATTTTGTTTTTAATAACACATGTGAAAGTGATCAATACAGGAGTGTTAGAAGAGAAATGCAGAACACAGTACAGACTTTTTTTTTTTTTAAGTGTTTTTCATGCAGGATCTTTGTGTCTGCAGGTAACTTTCCGTACCAGGATCTATCACTGCAACATCAACAGTCAGGGGGTGATCTGTCTGGACATCCTGAAGGACAACTGGAGCCCCGCGCTCACCATCTCCAAGGTGCTGCTGTCCATCTGCTCCCTGCTCACTGACTGTAACCCAGGTAAGACATGCACGCTGATGAAAGCTGCATCATTTGAGTACTCAGAAAGCAAAGATGTATTTTTGTAACAGCTGTAACATCTGACAATTACTCATTAAGAAACATGGATTTATTTCAATGTAATCTGGTGCCCATGAAAAACAAACGCAGTGAAGGGAAAACTGGGTCATCCAGGCTTGGGCCAGCTGGTGTTTTTTATTGAAAAACTTTATTCATTGTTTATGGTGTAGATTTAATGTAAAAGTATAACTCCTATATGTAGCGTCTTCATGTAAGGTACAGCAGTGGTCCCCAACCCCTGGGCCACAGACCGGTACCGGGCTGTGAGAGTTGAGGCTCGGTCGTGAAATTTATGATTTTCAGGGTTTTTATCGTTAACTCTGTTTCCCTGGGTCTTTTCCTGTGTTGTAGTTGTTTGTCTTATTTTGAAAGAATTAATTATGCATTACCATAGCGACCAGAGAGCATTAAGGGGCAGAGAGGAGGATGTTACTCTCGATGTGGTTAGTGCAATTCAGGAGGACGCTGCTAATAAAGTTACACATTTACACAATACTTTTTTTTTTTTTTTTTTTTTTTTGTAATTTTGGTCCTGTCATTTTATTTTGTTGTATTTATCCGCGACACCTTAAAGGCCTGTCCGTGAAAATATTGTCTGACATTAAACCGGTCCATGGGACAAAAAAGGTTGGGGACCGCTGGTGTAGAGTAATGGAAGAAGCTGCGTTACAGACAGACTGGTCCTCAAAACACTGTCCCGCTGAGCTGTAATGCAAATGAGAAGTGCGATACAAACAGGAGGAGGGAAGATAAAATGTTGCCCCTTTTTGAAAACATGTTGGCTGAGAGCTGAACTTTTTCCATTTCCAGTTTGTAAAACTTCAGGTTTTACCACCACTCGGCTAATCATTAGCAAGTATTTGCAGACAAACTTGAAAAACTAAAGGTAACCATGGCAATTCGCCACCAACTGTCACATTCAATATGGCGGACAACTCTTGAGCAATGCCTGCATCACGTCATGTGACAAACCTCATTGCTGCCAAAAGCAGAGAGGTGAGAGACCCTCAGATGTCAAGTCATTAATGATCTTTTTACAGGTTTACAATTGTGAAACGCGCACTCTTTCCAGTGCATCATCAAATCAACTGCATCCTTTCTCTTTACAGCAGTGGGTTTTTGTACCTCCAAAAAGGGCAGACTCACTGGACAGAAGTAAAAGCCGTGAAAGTTTTTCAGATTGAGCCTGTTAATCGTGGCATTGTCAGGATCGCCGCTGTCAGCTCTCTGTCACTTGTCCCGTCACCAATGTGCAGGTCTCCTGAGGCAGTAAAAAAAAAAAAAAGTTCATCGTCATTGGAAGCCAAAGGAGTGATTAAAATAAAAATAAAAATTAGATGAATGGCCCTTCCCTAATGCATGTCACACTGGTTTTATTGGTATCTTACTTAGTGTGAGACTGAAGAGTCTTTGGTGAATAGCAGCACTGTTGCCAGTTGGCTGCTTCAGGTCAGGGATTCTAAAAATGAGGCGCTGCAAAGTTTTCCTCTTTTCCTCACCCTGCTCAGTCACTGACATGCGCTGTTACTGTCACACTGTGGGAAACTGATACAAATTTAATAGCCTGCTGCTCCACATTTACTGCAGGAGTGCGCGTCGCACCGCTGCTTTGACAACCATTCGAATTGATGACCCCGTATTTTTACCACATACCTTCCACAGCTGTGAACTCTGATCTCATGACCCCAAAGCTGCACATTGTAAACGCGGTCAGATTTTATGTGCTCAGCATGCTGCTGCAGGCAGCTAGCATAAAAGTTTTACTCTGATTCATTCACCAGTGAGGAGAACCTGTCTGAAAGACAAGACAGCAGCCGTGTTGTAAAAGAGAGGGTGTAATTTAGCTTTTATGCAGCATGAAGCATTAAGAAAGAAGGCAGAGTTCAAAGTGAGGTGCAGTTTTAGAAATGTGATGTGAATTCCAGCTGACGGTCCACCTAAACATTTACATGATTTCATAAAATGGAAACATGTGACTCAAGTTTGTGTAAACCATCAATTTTATCATTTTATTTTTTCCAAAAAAGTAAATTGCAGTTGTATGAGAATGACTAATCTTTCAAAATAAGAGCATGAGGACTGTACAGTAGTCAGTGTCACTGAGAAACTGCTCAGATCCAAATGTTCAATAATTAAAAAAAACAAAAAACTTCTTAAACAATTGAAACCTTTTAAATTTGCTTCAGTTTTTTGTTTTTGTAGCATTCATGCACAGAGATCATGAAAAAGTGGTGTCGAAATGAATGTTTTCCAAGTCTTAAATTGTTGCCGACCAGCCTACGAGCTTTTTTTTTATTTGAAGTTTTTAATCTGTATTAAAGAGACTATCGAACCTTTTCACCCTGCCATGAAGACGCTTCCGGGAGCTCTGAATTTTAATTCCAAACATGGTGGAATGTTAATTTATAACTTAAACTGTCATTTGGAGGTTTTAGATGGCAAATCGGAAGAACAGATTTGAATGTACTGCACATGCATTCCAGACGAAATGTTTCTAAAGTAATTTATTCCAATTTATTCTGATTATTCCCGTTTCTTCTGTTCACCCAGCCGATCCCCTGGTGGGAAGCATCGCCACCCAATACACGACTAACAGAGCAGAACATGACCGAACAGCCAAACAGTGGACAAAGCGATACGCCACATAAACCCACAGAGGACGGCAGCAGCAGGAAAAGGAGGAGGAGGGTCAAAGGGTCGCTGGGTTGCTTGTTTTGGGGGGAGGGGGTGTTATTTCTATCTCAGATTTTTAGTACTTTATTGTCTGGTATATTTTTTGCTTCCTGATTAAGTTATCTCCAGAAACGTGGTAATAAAGGAACACAATGGAAAGGAAGTGATGAGTCTGCCTCTTTTCTTTTTAAAAAAACAAAACATTGTTAATTGAAAACTGAATTCCACATACAACTCTGTGCATGTTGAAACTTCCGCTGCAAGCATTGTAAAAATATTTGTGAAGGCACAAGAATGCACCGTGAAGCATGCCACACACCCATCGGCATTTATAGCCTAAGAAAAGCTGCCAAAATAAATGAGATGTACAGTAAACAAAAGCACTAGTACAAAGCATAAACTGTAGTAAAGAGAAGCTGTATACACGACTGCAGTGCCGACCCTCTTTAAAAACTGAAAACGTACATTAGGGGACTGATAGTCAGGCACCCCTGTTTAGCTTTTATGGAGTCATTTAGTTGAAAGTAGATGCATTTAGTGTTTATATATGCTAAATAAGTGTTTAGCTTATCCATAAAAATGCACATTTTTCTTTTTGTTTATACCTGTCATGTTTACCTTTACAACTGTAAGAAGAGCACCTGCTAACATGCAGGATTAACCATGTGTCAGAGAAAAGTAGTGTCCTAAGAGAAAACATGCCTTCCATACCTGAGGGAACATGCTTAATTTTAGTGTTTGTCAGTTGACAACCCAACCTGTCCAACAAGGCTTTGATGGACATGTGTGACATTATGGACGTTTACATGACTGTGAGCCAGCAGCCTTCACAAATTGTTGTCTTTGTATTGTAACACCTGTTCTGAAACTCTTACATCTTGCTCTTGAAGCAAACACGAAAACAGATGGAAACTAAACTGAAGTGAGCAGACATGCTTGGGGAAACTACCGAAACTGAATTCAAAACAAAAAGTCAGAATAGAAGAAAAACTGATCTGAAAATACGAAACTACATTAACTCAGTGAGTAATTCAGTTGAAGCCTGTATGTGCTGTTACAGGCCTGTATTAAATCATATCATTAGCTGCTTTAGTACATTTCTATGAAGTAGTATTTTTTTTTTTTTAAACAGACACATAAGTTTAAATGAAACTTATCATAAAGGGTTATATTCAGCCTATGAATCCTGAAAGTTGTGATATTTTTGAAGTGGTTATTCAATTTAGCTTAACAAGTGCATCGGGTAGTTTTAACTCCCAGGACACGATAATTGCTCTTTGTGACCTCTCTCACTTAGAGCTGGTGTTGGATTAAACACAGAAGTCTGCAGACTGAAATTAGAATCTACAGTGCAAAAGTCTTGATTACCACTTATCCTTTATATTTTGCTTCCAAGGTGCCAGATTTTGTTGTAGTTTTTAAAGCGGTCTGGAGTAGTAATTCTCCAGGCTGTCTGAAGGTCTTTCAAAGCTGTTGCTTTTAGACATTGGTTGCTTTTTCACTCGTTTTCAAACCAGTCTTTAAACCTGACTATTTTCAGTTGAATGAGTTTTGCATATCCAGTCTCTTACCACTGACCTATGAATCATATGTCAAGCATAAAAAAAGCACCTAACTCAAATGAACCATGTTGTGTCAGACAACAAAGAATTAGCTTTAGAACCTTTGTTAGCAGCCTGTCTCAAAAACACGATTTTTCCCCCATTTATTTAGTTGAATCTATGAAAAATCCCAAAGAAGACAGACATAAAATGGTATTAAAGTCATTAGCTGAAAACTTCAGCATGATGTGCAGTGTGTCTTTAAAAAAAGTCACTGGAAACTGAACAAGTGGGGGACAAAAGAAGTGGAAGTCCTAAAAACCTTAAAACAGTCTATACCAGATGAACAATGATTTAAAGTCCTTCAAATAACAGGAAGACATCCAAAAAATATCTGATGCAGAACTGAAAGATGCATTTAGCCCTTCAGATGATTCATCTAGCCCACATTTTCGGCTGCATTTCAGCCTGTGGTGTTGGGATTTTGTCAAATGAACACAGAAAAGTACCATCAGATTTTGATCTGCCATGGATCTGATTGGCAACAGCTTAATTTTTAATGCCTTAATTTTTCCAGCATGACAGTGATCCCAAACATCCAGAGAGGTCCTTCAAGAACTATTCCTGAAGACTACTTAAAGTATGAGAACACTTCCTCAGAGAGTTCAGGCAGTCTTTAAAAATAAAGGCAGTCATATGAAATATTGATTTTCAAGCTCACTAGAAACTCTGCTTTTGCTTTATATATTGTATGTTTGGATGTTTTTCAACAAATCACTGAATCTATTTCCCATTTTCCTAGTAAAATATAAAGAAAATGAGTGGCTGAAGACTTCTGCACAGCACTGAAAGGTAAAAGTGGTTTGTTCTGCCAACGTGCAGAAGCTTTGACAGTTAACTAAAGATGAAACTGCTGCTGGCTTTTACCAAATATAGAAGGTCTCTGATGTGGGTTTTAGGTGAGTGTCAAGTATGTAGATCACAGAGGTCAGGTCAAACCCAGGTCACCACCGGGGATGCCATGTTCCAGATTTTTCTGCACTGGGTCAGCATCACTTTGGAAAAAAAGAACAGTGCTGATCATCATGGTTGCAGTATGAGCAGGAAAAAAAAGATTAAATACATGCATGAGTAACAAGAGGGCGAGCTGTCAATTGTTTAAATGTTGTAAATGCACTAAATCAAAGCAGGGAACTTATAAGAAACTGGAAATCCAATATGTGTTCAGCATTTATTATTTAATTTTATTATGATTTTATTTAAGTCATTTGTAGTTTTAGGCTCTTGTTATGCACTCAGCTGTTAACAAAATGTGTGTCAGTCTTCTTAAAATACTGGGGTGATGGGGTGTGGAGCATTGGCGACCTGCAGAGTGAGAATCATTCCAAGGATGCCTGAACGCTGGGCAGAAAGACAAATCTGGTCAATGAGCACTTAGTCACACAGTCACTGTGCATGTGTTTGCACGAAAAATTTTAAATCATGACAACTTCATATAAACTGGCTTTTTGTCAAGAAACCAGTGAATCAAAGTTATAATTTCCAAAACAGCTGGATTTGTACATGCTCAAACAACAAATTCCAAATTCAGGCAACACTAAATCCATTGAGCTAGCTATAAATGTTACTGTATAGCATAAATGTTAATCATTCATCTCACTCAATCTCATTGTAGATATCGTGTCAGTGTAGCATTCAATGCTACAAGTCATTTATGATATGGTAAGCATATTAAACATGGTTTTATTGCATGCCGTTGAAATGAATAATGAATATCAAGGACACAGTCCTCGAAGGGTTTTGTTAATAGTTGCCAAATATGCAAAAACTGATCAGTTCGATTACAATGTTGAGTTTGTGTTATTAGAAGTTTGTAAATTACTGAAGCACATATATGATTGAGTTCAGTTTGAATGTAAGTAAACATTGCTCATTGATTTGACCACCTGTCTTCACAATATTATAATAAATCTTGTTCAGGGGTTGCCACTATCATCTGCCCCCCTCTCTCTCAACAACTCTCTCCAAGTCCTCCTTCACTCCATCATCTCTTTTTTCACCCACCATCAGGTCCATCTTCAACATCATTTGTCTAATTTCCTCTGCAGTTATTTTTTCTCTGCACAAATACGCATGTCAATTTAAAAAAGTTACATATAATTTCAAAACCATTTCCATCTAAAAAGTTATTTCACACTTTACTAAAAATTAAAAGGAAAAATAATCCTGGTTCATAGCGAGCATTTTCCCCAGGTAATTTGCAATAGCTACTCCAAGACTACTGCAAAAAAACCCCACAGAGACCAGCTAGGTTCACTGACAAGTAGATTGGTGCAAGAACACAGTGATTGAATTACAGGCGTTTACAAAGTGAGCAT
Source organism: Astatotilapia calliptera (assembly GCF_964374335.1). Lineage (NCBI taxonomy): Eukaryota > Metazoa > Chordata > Actinopteri > Cichliformes > Cichlidae > Astatotilapia > Astatotilapia calliptera. The sequence continues at coordinate 34,195,637 of NC_137432.1, read as the reverse complement.
GAGTCCAGCGCCATAATCAGAGGTATTTCCAGGGTGCTTTACATGGGGACGTGGCAAAGGGAGGATCAAGAAGTGGTCAGCCCTGCTCTGAATCCCCACTGCTGTTGACGATGTCACTTTTTGCATATATGCTTCTGTGTGGGCCTCATCATAAGAAATGCTGAGCTAAATATATGGTGGACTTGGAGCTCATGAAAGGTTTACTCGATAGAGAAAAGTCTTCAGAACAACTGAGTGTATACACACCGTCAGAGCTATGAAAGCAGCACATATACACACTGACAGTGTATCAGCTAATGCATTACTAGTGCATTAGCATAATGAACAAATGAGATACAATTACAGCATAACACACTGCCTCATGGGGCCATTATCCTTGTGCTAATCGATATACTGTGTTTACACTCCACATTACTACCATAGCTCCATATTTTAGTGGTTTACACAGTTACTTTGCAAAAAATTTGCTAGTTCAGCTGCACGTTGTGTCAGGAAGAAAATGTAGAGTTAAAAAAAAAAATCAAAACATGAAGAGCTATCTGCCTGAGACTCCTTGTGACAAGGAAGCAGCTCAAATTAGCTTTCTATTACTAACCACCATATTCTTTTAGCAATCTTTTGCAAACAGGGATTGGGCTGCCAGGGCCTCCTTCAATGACAACCAATCAATCCAACCTCTACAGGCCTGTTCAGGGTGGTGGGCTGGCTTAGCTCTGTGGGCTTAGGCCTGAACAGCAGACGCTCACCCTTGAACCCCAGGACAGGTTAATTTTGTCCCTTGCTTTCCTCATTGACAAGGTTGCAGCACACCTCTCAGGGCAAGCAGAAGGTACAATCCACTAGACACCAGTCCAAGATGGAGACAGTCATACATTCACTTCACAAGGTTCTGCAGTAGTGATAAATTTGAGAACCTGACCGATGCAGATAGAGGGCGAAGAGCAAACTCCAACAAGGAAGCTTAAATAAAGAACCTTCTCACTGTGAGGTGACAACACAAACCTGCACCTGTGCTTGCTTAAGCCATGTTTTACAAAAATATACATTTCTAAAAAGATTACCTTCTTTCTGAGTGTTAAACAACTGAACTATGCAAAAATATTAACATTTAGAGACAGTTAAGGAAACTTCTTTCCTTTTACAGTTTTTTTCCTTATAGAACCTCCTGTACATACTTTTATTGTGACCTTTTTTTGTCTAATTGTAGTTAAATTGTAACTAACATTTGTTTATTTCTATCAATTACACTTTACAACTACAGCTTTAAAGTTTAAACCTCAGCCCAGGTTTAAACAGTTAGCGAAACAGTTATAAAAGAAAAAAAAAGTATTCCACATTTATAAACTGCAGATATCACAGCTGGAATCATGCGAGGGACAGATGTTTACACTTATAGTTGTCTTATTTTAAATACATCGTTAATTATTAGCGTTAGGACGCAACAGTGGCCACTTTTTTCCAAAGCTTGTTTTGTTGGTTTTCATGGTGACGCCTGTCCACGGAATGGTCTAGAAAACACCCTGGCGACAGGAAGCAATTTCAAAGTCGTGGTGACTGACTAGAAAAACTCGGCAGTTGGCGTCCGTGGACAGAACACGGGGCCGTGCATGTCTGGTGGGCTGTGAGGGGAAGGAGAGGAGTTATTCAATCAAACCTGAATAACTCAACGGTTCGCCTGCAGCCGCAGCGTGAACTGCAGAGCTTTTTGGGGCTTCTCCACTTCACGTTGTGCTTTGCAACGTGACCGCTGTTATCCAGTCCTCTGTTACGTCGACGGGGCGCTTGGCTCCGCCCTCACCAGTGTCCTGAAAGTGTGTCACTGGGTTAAAGTGGCTTGAGCAGCCCTGGCGGAGGGGCGTGGCTGACAAATGGGTCACATGGGCGAGCCCACTATTGAGAACATTTAGTTCTCTCCACGATCCCGCAGTCACAAACACGGCGAAAAAAAGAGGGGGGAGTTCCTCCCGATTCAGCTGCCTATACTCGACCTGCTCTTTCTCAGACGCGCCTTCATGACTCACCGAGTTGGACCTGCAGAATTTTTCCGAAATAGAAGCTCGATGTGAGCTCGTGTACCGTCTTTGACTATCAGAGTTCAGTACCATTCGTTGATCTGTGAAGTGGCAGAATAAATCCTGATAGACTGTGCGAGTTAGTCAGATATCTGTTGGACATTTTTTTTTAAATTTTCTTAATTCATTGATCAGAGATGCCTGAGGACATTGGGACAGCCAAGCCTGGTAAGTTTGTTTTTCTTTAATAGTTAAAGTAATAGATATTTAAGCCTGTCACAACCATTGCATGCACTGTGCAGAGACGCTACTGCTACTACTACTGCTGCTGCTGTGTTTTTTGATTAACGGTGTCAGCTGCTTTTAATATATTTATTACAAAAAAGTTTATTTATATGGGCTTTTGACGGTTGTGGATGGGCTTCCCATTAAAGGTATGCGTGACATTGACTTGTACTTGTGTGTACCTGTGTGTCATGCACTTATTTAGTGAATAATAAGGAATTTAAAGTATTTTAAACAGCAGGAGGTGAATGAATGGCGTCCTAGCGAGTGGACAGTATTTTAACGCAATAATCAGACTTAACGTTTGAACACCATCGTGTTTTTTCTATAGACTTGTGTTACGTTAAGTTGTCGCAGGTTTTAAAGTGTGCTAATAGACGTATTTTCGCTGTATTACCGTGTTTTAAAACGAGGTTAGGAGTGCCACTGAGGCGCTGCGTCGTTTACATTTGACACAACAACAGTGTTCCACTTCCCCGAGCCCTCTCACATGGACAGCGTATCCTGGCCATGTGCCTCTGTGTACACGCTCCCAGGGAACACTGCTCTGATTGGTCGAGGGGCGTTCCCTTCTTGGGCGCACGCTTCGGCGGTGCTCTACTCCGATTGGTCGGGACGAAGCCCGTGACGTAGGGTGTTGCACAATCCACTCCGAATGCGGCTCTCCTGGCGCGAGGCTCTCTTGCTGGGTACACGTGAGCCGGGGAGAAACAGCAGCGAGCTGACCTAGATTTTTTTTCCTGTCTTCTTGGCGTTTCGCTTTCACAGAAATTCATGACAGGTCCACGTGTGGGAGGGCCGTGAAAGAGAGCAGTCATGGCTCGGGTTAGGTAATCGTCTGCCGCGGCCTCTGGCACTAAGGGGCTTTTTAAAGAAAGGGTTAATGAAGAAAAACAGTTTAGCTTTCACGCAGGTATTCCAGTAAACCCCGACTCTTCACACGTACACGTTATATTCGTGGAAATTTCCCAAGTATGTTTGGCAGGGGCGTTTCGAGGAGTTTATAGACGGGATGGCACTGGTGTGACCCAGAATGACTTAGCGCAGACGGTGCTGTGTGAGAAGTAGCACAACACACAAGTTTTTTTTAGTTGTTTTTTTTTTGTAAACGTTTTGAATATCTGCCACCAGTCATACTCAGTACTACAACACACAGCTTCAAAGTATATTTATAAGGTACATGAAGTAAGAAGTAGAAGTTACACAGAATTATACAATATTGGCTCTTAACTAGCGACTAGTTTTATACTTTAAAACTTTTAAAGTTAGTGGCATAAAAAGGCCATGGGCTTCCAAACTGAAGGGTCTCTAGAGCTTTTACAGAAGACCCGCAGATGCAGTTTTCTCAGTAAACCGTGTTTTTGAACTTGATCTTACAAAGCATGTTTGGCATTTAACATCCGCATCACCCTACTTCCCATTCATTCACTTCAACAAACTGGCGTTTGCCCTGAGGGAATTAACAGGTTATTTGAAATTTGAAAGACTTTACTGAACACTTTAAGCAGACCTGTCTGTGGATCTGTTGGCATAAAAACTGCGGGGCTGAAACACGGGGCCAGCCCGCTGAGATTTTCTTGCTGAACATGTCATTACGTAACACACGGTGGATGTTTTCCCTTTGTGTTACTTGCCTCCTACACGTGTTGCCTTGCTCTGGTGCTTCACTGACCCGTCTAGTCGTTAAGTCATTGGAGCACGCTCCCATGGCACAGAGACCCAGGCTTGTTATGTAACAGTGTTATCCAACCAGCAAGCATTGGAGGTGATAAAACAGGTCATCACAGTGTTGAATAAGCCAACCGGGAACAGCACATGCTAGACTGCTGTGCTGCCTGGGTGTGTCAGAGGCACCTGTTTCTACTGTAGATGTTTGTGTTATTGTTTTATTCCCGTTACCGTTTCTGTTTCACAATAAGAGTTGGCACGCTTGATGTTTTGTATGTCAGAAAGACAAATATCTGGATCTGCTGATATGGCTGCAATGCACCATAATTCTTGGTATCAGGTTTACATGGAAACGGGCTATCACAGGTCCACAGATAGCAGTGTTTACCTTGTGTGTTTGCACTGGTTCACTTTTGTGTTAGAATTAGGGTGGACCACCACCGCCCAAAGGCTATTCTGACAGGCAACGTAAGCAAAAGTTGTAGGTTACAGTGAAAATAATGCCGAAAGCAAAATCCACCTCAAATGCCGTATGAACATTTACATTAGCCAGTTTTTTTTATATGCATCTCTGCACAGGCCAGTGAAGAAAGCCATTGTATTGGAATGAATTTAAACAGCAGTACATTAAAGCCATTTTGCCTCGAGAATCCTAAGGATAATGTTGCTTCTTGTTGATTTTTCCAGGCCATATTTTGCCCATGTGTGTATTAGAACAACAGCAGTAAGTTGCGTCTGAATTTCTATGTTGAGAAAGACTAAATTCATGGTTTTCGGATGGAGCAAGTATATAAGTAAAGAGCCTTTCCCTGATTTTAAAGTGACCCTCTTGTCCTCTTTCTTTCTGTCTGCAGGAGGTGTAATTGCCTATATTTCCTCCGGGTCTGCCCCCAGCCCAGAGTCCTGCATGAGCAGCAGCTCCAGCAGCGGCTACCTGTCGATGTCACCAACTCCTTCCCGCCCCTCGCTGCCTAGCAGGGCCGTAGGCATGGTAGTGGATATTGCTCCACCAGCCAAGAACGGCAGCCCGCGGGGACACGGCGGTGAAAAGGCCGGCCGCTCATCTGCGTCTTCAAAGAGCAGCATCACAAGTAAGCACTAAAGCCTTCATTTTATGATCAGCACGCTTATTTATGTGTCACTTGTGGTGAACCCCTGTTCATCTTTTTCTTTAAAGAAATCAACGGCATGGTGCTGCTCTGCAAAGTGTGCGGGGATGTGGCGTCAGGCTTCCACTACGGTGTCCACGCTTGCGAAGGATGCAAGGTGAGACGCATCCCTAGAAGGATTCATTTAAAATTAAATTCACATCCTCTTGTGCACATGGCTCATGCTCAACACTGGGGGATCTTGGGAAATTGTTTTTAGGGCTTCTTCAGGAGGAGCATCCAGCAGAACATCCAATATAAGAAGTGTCTAAAGATGGAGAACTGCACCATCATGAGGATAAACCGCAACCGCTGTCAACAGTGTCGCTTTAAGAAGTGCCTGGCTGTTGGGATGTCTAGAGATGGTGAGAGTTAAGATTTATTTACATTCAGAAAGCAAAAAACACCCTGTGATTTATGTTTACGCTAAAAGCTTAGTAAACTTAATGACTGGTTCTCTCTCAGCTGTTAGATTTGGCCGTATCCCAAAAAGAGAAAAACAGAGGATGCTGCTTGAGATGCAGAACGCCATGAACAACATGATGAGCAACAACAGCCAGTTGCACAGCATGCTCCAAGGACACCAGAGCCCCCCGCTGCCAATGGAGGCCATGACAAGTGACTCCAACTCCTTTCCATCCTCTTCCTCCTCTGCTTCCGATTCGCCATCGTGTTCCAATCCGTCCTCCCCGCAGTGCCCTCAGGACTCAGAGTCAGTGGTTTCTATGGACACCACCTCAAGCTCATCCTGCTCATCGGACAGCGGTGAGGACGAGGCACTTGTCACACTGAACAGGCAGCACCAAGATGCCTTAGCGTTCACCCAGCAGAGATCACCAATGCAAGGTCAGACCTCACCAGCCACAGTCTCCGTGGAGATGGGGTGTGAAAGACGATTGGAGGAGCAGCAGGATAGGTGGAACTGCTGGAACAACAGCGTGGCGGTGAGAGATTACCAGAACTGTCCTTACAGCAGCGGCCAACACGTCACCAACCCGGCCTACAGGGAGGAGAGGGGAGGTTGCCAGCAGCAGCTCAACAGCACCCCTAGCTGTGAACAGTCAGAAGACAGCCAAAGACAACAGACAGAGCTCCACACACAACCTGCCTCACATGGTTATAATGGACCAAACAGCTGTGTGAATAACAGGGCACACTTGGTGAGTGATTTCATTTCTCCCTCTTTGAAAATCTTCAGAGTCCAATGAAAAGAAAAGCTGGATTAATTTTCATCACACTGACATCTTTCTTGTTTGTTTTTCCAGCTGTGCCCGATGAACACCTCACCTTACGTGGACCCCAGCAAGCCCAGCCAGGAGGTTTGGGAGGAGTTCTCCATGAGCTTCACACCAGCCGTGCGAGAAGTGGTCGAGTTTGCCAAAGTGATCCCGGGCTTCCGCGACCTACCCGAGCACGATCAAGTCGGCCTGCTGAAGGCTGGAACCTTTGAGGTAAGAAGGCAAACAGACTGAACACAAACACTCGTGTTATTTTGTCCTCGCTTTGAAGTCAGACACTGCAGGCTCGTTAATACCAGGAATACAGGAGCCACAATACAGGTGCACACAGGCAAATATTTGTTCTGATAACAGTTGGGATAGAAATGAAAGAGGCTTATCGAATCTTCTGTTTCAACTGTGTACCAGTAAATTCTTGTCAGATTCTTCGAGGAGCTGAACCTCAGTTAATTTAAAGAAAAAATTGATACAGTGCAAAGTTGCAGATTCTTGGTCATGTACCAACTACAGTATGCAGTGAAATGACCCTGCTCTTAAGTATGGTGCCAAAGGTTTAAAGTGGGATGAGACTATGAGGCATTTATTACATTATAAAGTGAGAAGTGCAGTTATTCGTATATTTCTGTTGGCTTGATCAAAGTCTTTGTCATGGTCTAAATAATTCCCGTCTTTGCTTCCAGGTGCTGATGGTTCGATTTGCCTCTCTGTTCAACATCGCCGAGCGGACGGTGACCTTCCTGAGTGGCAAACGCTACAGCCTTGACACACTACGCTCATTGGGTGCCGGCGAGCTCCTCAACTCCATGTGCGAGTTCAGCGAGAAGTTGGCGGCGCTGCGGCTCAGTGCAGACGAAATGAGCCTCTTCACCGCTGTGGTGCTTGTCTCAGCTGGTGAGTAACATACACCATACATATATGGACAACAGTTTAACAGCACAACTAGCAGTATTATCACAACGGAAGGAGTTCTCCAGTAATAATGCCCTCTCTCTCTTTGTCGTCTTTGTTCCGGCTCAGACCGCTCAGGGATCCAGGACCTAATATCAGTGGAGGCTCTGCAGGACAAACTTATCCGAGCACTGAGGAACCTGGTGATGCAGAACCACGGCGACCAGTCGGCCACCACATTCACCAAGCTGCTGCTCAAACTTCCTGAACTGCGCTCGCTCAACAACATGCACTCAGAGGAACTACTCTCGTTCAAAGTGCACCCTTAAAAAGCTTCCTGAGCGGGTACTCGTGTAACTTCCACTTCCTCCACACACACCTTCACCTGGACCTGCCTCTTACCGTGCCCTCTCAGCCCCCCCCCTTTCCCTGCAAACTGACCAACCCAGTTGTGTGTTTGTTTCTAGAATGTATGAAACTGTTTTGTTTTTTTATTCTATTTTTGTGGAAAAGAGAACAATTAAAAATGTACTGTATTTATAGACGACGTAGCTTACGCTTGTTGCACACAAACACACGCAAGTGCTCGTGTGTCAGAGGTTTATAGTTTTGCAGTTCGATGCAGTTTTCTATTTTTAAAAGCACGAAGAGTATTTAACTGGCTTAATGAGAATATAGAATAGAAACGAATTAGTCCATGATATTGATTATTTTTTAACATGTTTCCTCCAAAAGCCATTTAATTCCAAAGTGTATTCTCTAATGAGCGGGTGAATGTGAGAGATTTTATATATATATCTATATGACATATACTGTACCTTACACACATTTTGACTGCTACATGTTTGTTGAAGAAAACAAGCTATCAGAAAAATATTGAAAATTGTGTGAAGATTGCTGCTAATGCATGGCTGTATTAATGCAAAACTACTATTATCCCCCCCCCCCAAAAGCATCTGTTCAGTTAATTGACTCGCTAAATCTACAGTTATATGCTTTGTGTTTAAATTTGGTTGTCATACTCATGTCCATGCCAACTGCTGGTTCACCTTCCAGTGATTTCTGGGCAAAGTCAATAAGACTATTTGAAGCAAAAACACTACATTTGCACTTTTGGGAGAGAGGAATTTTTTTTTTTTTTTTTTTTTTTTTTTTAAATATATGTATGCTTTCAGCACACAAATGTTTTTGCCTTTTTCCACCAAACTGTTTTCAGCCCAGCACTCAATTTGAATTTGTTTTTGTCAGCCGTTTTGTTAAAATGTTTCTTCTACTGGCAGCACTGCCACCTGTAAATAAATATAAATATCTGAGGAATATAGAATATAAATATGATATAGTATAAATAAAAACAATGGAAGAATAATTTGTGTGTGTGGTTTTTTTTTTTTTTTTTATACTGTACATGTCCAGAAATTTTTGGGATGTAATGGTTGTTATCTACCACTAGATGGAGCAATGTGCACATGGTGTCTCTATTTAAACATGGAAACATCACTCTTGAAAAACAAAATGTTATTTATCCTAAAAGGAACTGCTGCCAAAGTGCCTCAGGTAGGAACGGAGACAGTAATTAAGCAATGAAATATTGTAGACTTCACCCCTGACTGAAAAAGTCTGGCCTGAAGGGCAGCTTCAGAACTCAAGCACTAGATTCATAAAGGTAAGGGTCCATAAAGTAGCAGAGAATGTTGCAAAGAAAAAAATAACATTGTAATTTTTTAATTAAACCCCACATCGACTCATAACTTAAACTTCACATTAGAGCCACAAGGGGGCGAACCACTACATCAAGACGACATAGGACCTTAGAGATGCCCTTTAATTGATCTACAGTCCACTGAATCCTCATCAAAAATGGAGTCTATGGAAGTGTGGCTGTCAAGAACCCATGTTTTAAGAGGCAGTTTTTCATGATTTTGTTGGATAACACACAGTGAAGATTAGACAGGAAAGCATGGAGTCAGGGATAACACACAGCAAAGGGCCTTGGGTCAGACTCAAATCCAGGCTGGTACATCGCCTGATCAACCTAGTGAGATAAACTGGCACCCAAGAATCCATTGTTAAAGAAGGAAAAGACAGTGGAGGCTCTGTCATGGCCTGGGCTTCATTTCAGCCTGTGGCTTCTAATGAATGCAGAAAAGTACAGTCAGATTTTCATCTACCAGACAAAAACAACTAGAAAGCACCAGACTGGCAGCAACTTCATTTTTCAGCATGACAATGATCCAAAACACAATGCTAAAAGAATACCTGGATAGAAAACAATTACCATGGATCACCATTACTAGCCTCCCAAGAGCCTGGACCTCAACATTATTAAAGCAGTGTGGGGTGGAGAAAAGAACTAAAGACATCCAACATTCAAAGAAAAACTTTGAATGTCCTTCAAGAAGCCTGGGGAACTATTCCTGAAGACTACTTAAAGAAAATTCAAGAAAACTGGCAAAGAGAGTTCAGGCTGCCAAATTTGGATTTTTAAGCTTGAGTAGTTTCAAATCTGAAACTTAAAGTTTTAAAAATAAATAACCTTGAACACAAAGTACGATACTTTAATTCAAAATACAGTTGAATAGAAGTAGAAAGCAGCATGACAGAAATATACATGAGGTGCAATCAACCTGTACTTTAGCAAAATAACTGAGTGGGTTTTTAGGTATAATTTAAAGATTAAATTGTTTTATTGTATCAATATGTTGTTTATTATGAGGTATTGTGTAGACATTTACAATAATTTAATATATGTAACGAGATAACGCAGTGTGTCAGGGCCAGACAGTTTGATCGTGCAGCTGATTATCCTAAACTACCAGGATTTTTCTTATTCTTACATTCAACCACTGACGTTTTGTGGTCCAAACATTTGAATGAATCATTAATGGAGGTTTGAAGCTTTCGAGTTGCTTGAATGTTTTGTCAGTGCTCAGGTACCTGTGTAATGACAATCACAAACAATGAAATATCTACCATGTTTTAGGAATGAGGAAAACTCAATGTAAGCGCACATTTTTACAAGGAAACTCCAGCTTTAATCTATATAGTACAGTAATTGCACAACACCTAAATTCTTGAGAGAGAAATATGCTTAAGAGAGCTTAGATATATGGCGATTTTATGTTGAAGCTAATTTGAATGTTGTAGCTTTCTTTTTTCTTACGTCTGAGCTGGCATTGTGCAACCCTTTGGATTTGAATGATACCTCAAGGGAGCTTTGAATGCAAACACACACAGAAAAAAGCTCAACCAAGCAAACAAACAATAAAAAAACGAATTAAGAAAAAAACAAACAAGCTCCACACTCATTTTTACTCATTTTATTAATGATGTTATGTCCTCAGGCTCATTCATTGATATGCATTTATTCAAAAGTAAAAATTTCCATCACACTTTTGCAAGTCTAAGATTTTCTGTGTTCATTCATAACTTTTCTTGCTGTGAGGTATTTGTTAAATTCTAGTTCATCAAGTAATAATTCAGTGCTCTTTCCCACCTTGAACTTTCAAGGGATACGATAACTGACCAATAAGACCACAACACTGCAGAATTTTCCTTTAAATGACATTTGAGGACATCTCCAAATCATCATAGTATTTACTATCATTTAATAGACGAAGCATAATCAGTACTGTGGGGATAATTGTACATCTCTAGTTGTATTGCAGAGTACTAGTTGACTGAAAAGTTCATTATGTTTAGTATATGGAAGCAATATTTTAAAAAATTACATAAATACCTTTGACAAATTAATTCAGATCAAGCACAGAAATATTACTGTGAAATATTACTGAGCTTCAGTCTGTTTTCAGAGGTCACAGTTAGTTCAGTTCTTTAGTTCAGTGTGGAGAGGTTGGCATACACTCATAATCGGCCTAAAACATTCCCCCAAATCTATCCTTAAAGTGTCTGTAGAAAACCTGGGATTCATTAACACGTTCAGTCATACAAATTTAGAATTGACTTGGATCATTACTCCAGCAGGAAGGAAAAACGTGCATTAACCGATGAACTGCTTATCTCATACTGACAGGGTACTATGCTCCTTTATTACAACCTTAATTAAAAGATCTGTGGTTTCATCTGTGGTTTTCTTTTATAACCCACACGCAACAACATGATATATACACAAAGTATCTACATAAGCTTTTTGTGGCTTTTTGTCATGATGTTGTTTCAGTGCAGTAGACCCACGACAGCAACATCCTCCATTGCATTATTGAAGAGCCTTCTCTAACTGCAGTCACAAGCTCCTGTCCCGAGTGCTTATGAAAGTCTTTTCCACACAGTTTCTGGATGTCATGATGTTTTTTATTGAAATTAAGTGATTAGGAAAAGGAAGCCTTTCATGATCAAAATGTCAACATTTATACTGAGCGCTGTGAAATTTTGGCTTTACATATAAAACACTTTAGCATACATTCTTTTGAAAAATGGTCTTTCAGCCCACTTTAAAGCCATTGTTTCCACACAAACCATGTTTGAAAATTAATATTTCACAAACTAAATGTAAGCGCCTAAAATTTTCCCTGATCTTTCTTGCCATCAAAATAAATCAAGAGCTGTTTTGGGACCATTACATTAAAAATGTTCAATAGTTTAACAGTTTAAATTGATAAAAAATATTTAGATGATATATAGTTACATTTTACAAAATTGCTAAATAAAGCACAAAATACTTTATAGCATGAAATCAATAATCCCAAAAATGAAAAAAAAAAAAGTCATTCAACTTTCATGCTGCACTGCTCAAATATGAAAAATTGTATTAAAAAATTGTACTTAAAAACAATATTGGTAGATTGTGCTATCCAAATAGATCAAAATTCTGGAGTTTCCAGTTTGTACTTTCATGATAATTGAGAAAATAATTTCGTTAAATAATTCTCATGACCTACAATTAAGTAAAAAATTAAGTGCAATCATGGTCCTATCACATTAGTCTTATTTTTATTCTTGTGAGCCTCTTTTATGACAAATATGATCAAAAAATGTTATTCTTTTATTTGTTTAAGGGAAATATAACTGTCACTCAATAACAATACTAATGTTTAGCAGCTATGAGCTTATGTAATATTTACATGTTCATAATCATAGTTATTATTATAATAACTTGTTTAAACTACAACAAATTCTTAGTTGTTAGTTCTTAGTTTTACGTGTATGTGTAAACAATGGACGGATGCTACTTATGTTAACTAAAAAACTCGGTTGTGACCCCCAAATAATTTTAAAAAACAAACAAACAAATAATAGCAATAATTGTTGAAGTTGATTCAATTTAAAATCCTAATGAAGAAAAAATAATGATGCAAACTCTATTTACAAACCAATTTAATTTAATTTCCTCCAAAATTCCTCACACATCAGGTGATGCTTCTGAAGACTTTTCATATTGTTACATTTCAGCTATCGTATTTGGTAATGTAAAATGGATTTTGTAATAGATTTTTACATTATGTGGTCTGAACATTTGAATGAATCAGTGGAGGTTTGCATGCACAGCCGCACAAGCTTGCAACATTCCTAAAAGTTTTTTCAGTGCTCAATTTCAATAAAATTTTCACGTTATTAAATAGATACAATGTGGAGTTTTACCACTGATGTAATTTACTTTGGTAAAACTCAGTTCAAACAAAAATGTGACTTATGTCGGCGTCACATCTTGCTGTGAATACTTATATTAATCAACTATAACCAATGTGAAAAAGAGAATTCTTTCATAAGAAATCATGGAAGTTGTAAATCTCTAAAGAGAGCACAGTTTATATGGGAGGGTCACGAGAAAGCCTCACAGTGTCATCAAGGGTGTGTCACAAGTGAAATTTAAACTTTCCACTTATTTGCATTATATTATAACAGCAACCTCAGAGAGAAAGGAACACACAGTGACGAGCAGCTGTTCATGTTTGGTAACTCAAGAAGTGTGGTAAGTTTTTATCTATCTATCTACATATATACAACTTTCTTTTTGAATTTGCTGTAGTAATAGATTTTTATATTAAGGTATAAACATTAACACGAGGCCCTTAACTAAATGCAAAAATATAGAGGAGATTTTTATATTATATATTTAAAGCTAGTTAGTTAGTGTCAGGTTAAACATTCAAGAAAACAAGACACAAAACATTTTGTGGTATGTTTAAATACCTGTAAGAATTTCGGTCCTTTCTAATCGCTTTGTTTTTTAACCACTCTCATTCTAACAGTGAATGTTGTATATTTATTATAGCTTTCAATTTATAAATTCTACTGAACTTCTTTTCTCCACAGTTAATCAAAGTGAACATGGATGTGTTTGTAGTCCTTCTCATGCTTTCAGGTAATATTTCAGGAGTGTGCTGTTTGTTAAATTCTTGTTCAGTATGTAATTATAATTATAATTCACAGTTCTTTTCCAAATAGAAATTGTTTCTACCTTGATTTTTTTTAAAGAGAGGTAATAACTGACCAAATATTGCATAGAGTTTTATGAAATGATATTTGAAGACCGCTGTTGCTCCAACATTATGACTATAATTAAATGAATAAAAAGTAAGGAATTAACTAAATGTAAAAATAAATAAATAATAATACAACACAGGGACAGAAAAGTTGTAGACTGAAATTTTGGCTTAATATATTTATTATTCATATATCTACAACTGCAGTACTGTCCTGCATTTTTCATAGTGTTGTATGTTTTTCTTGCTTAACTTCACTTCTTTCTCAATGAAAAGCTAATTGTGTTTTCTAATTTGAGAAATCATGGTTTGATAGAATGCTGACTCCACATACCGCAGGAGCGCGTATCAACTTAGAAATGTTCAGATTCACTAACATAAGTACAATTTAAAAAGTGTCTTCTATCCACACCACAAGTTGAACCATCACTGACATATTTCTCCTATTATAGGATCTACTGAGGAAATTATTTACTGTACTGCAGTACCAAGTATACAAACATTCTGAATAAATATAAACAGTATTTCTTCGTAAAACGTCAAATAAAAATCTATTTTATTCTTCAGGTTTCTGTGTCTCCACTGCTTCCTTTCCAAACATCTATTACTTTATCAGTGAGAATAAGACCTGGGATGAGGCCAACGCTTACTGCATCATGAAGTACACTGGACTTGCCCAAATTACTAACCCAGAGAACAACACTGCACTGATGAACACCTCAGCTGGGGGATACACAGGCAAAGCCTGGATAGGACTCGTGGGCGCTTTAGGGTGGGTCTGGCTGGATGGAACACAAGCCACATATTTCATGTGGGACCAAGAACCATGGGCTTCTGACACTGGGTACTGTGGGCTCACAACTTACCATGGGTGGTATAGTGAAAAATGTGAATACAAGTGTTATTTCATTTGTTTTAATGGTAGGTATCAATCAAGATTATTTGTTGTAAGATTTCACTCCACTAGATTAAATTGACCTTGGTACTTATTTTTCAGAAAGAGGCTCAAAACATAAAAATCCAACTTTTTTTATACTCTAGTTAGAGACTGGAAAAAAGCTCACGGTGAAACTCAAACCTGATGGATATTCATTAAAATAATAATGAAGTATATATGCAGTACTGACATATGATTTATATGGTGTATTTAAATCACAGCTTTTTTCTGCATAGCCTATTTTTAAAAACATAAATGAAATCATTAATATATGTATAATGTTACTAATGGAATCTATAACTTCTGTTTCTTTAACAGGCAGTGATTACATTGTTAATAAGACACGTGTGACTTGGAATGACGCCAAAATCAGCTGTGAAAACAAAAATTCAACTCTGGCACAAATCCTTGATCTGCTAACATTTGATAAAGTCAGTCGTGCACTTCGAAATAATAATCTTAAAGATGTACCACTGTGGATTGGCCTTAGTTTTTCTCCAGTCTGGTTTTGGTCAGAAACCAAACAAATCAGCACATTCGTGAACTGGAAAACTGGACAACCTAACAATAAGAATAATTGTGCTGCTGTACTGGTGGGAAATGGAACCTGGACCACTGAACCATGTAGTGAGCAACATCCTTTCTTCTGCTATGCAGGTATGAATGATATTTCCCTAGTTTTAATATTCAAGTCAGTTACCACAGATGGTACGACCAGAAAATATTTAAAGCAAGATGTAATGAAAATAATACACTTCTTTGTTTCATTTAATTCTTGAAATCGTAAGCTTCATATTTCAAATATCTAAATTTAGCACAAAGACTAACAAAAAATTGACAAATTTATACGAAAAGAAATTCCAATAATAAAAGCTATGAGGTTCATTCAGGTCAAAGGAGTGCACTGAATTTGTTTTTGTTCTGGAAATTTTAACAAGGTTTTGGTATATGCTGAAGACATTCTATTTTAGTCTAAGAACATCTAATAATATGCTAAAATAGTATTAATAACTTCCTCTAAACCAAGTATTTGTCAAATTTGATCCGATTTATTCTGAAATGATTTGTTTTTGTGTAGTTCACAAATCAAAGAAGACAGTGTTGAGCATGAATATCCAAACTGATGTTGACCTGGAAACTCCAGATAACCAGGCTGCGCTGATGGAGCAGGTATACCGTGTGTGTGTGCCATAAACAACAAAACACGTTAGTCCTGCTTGATCATAAGATTTTGTTACATTCATTTTTGTACTTTGCGCAAATAATTCAATCAAATTAACTTTGAGAATGGAGACACAACAGTGTTGTGTTTATCTGTCTGTGTTTTTATTCTCGTTTTCTTTTTGACACACACACACACACACACACACACACACACACACACACACACACACACACACACACACACACACACACACACACAAAATGTTTCATCTATGTTTATAAGTCTTAAGTCTTCCTGTTATTCACCATTTACTCAGCTAAAAGCTTAATGGAATTAGTGGAAAGGTGAATACAATCACTCACTTGTTGAAAGATGGATTAAGGGAAATTTAATTCAATTCCATTTTATTTAATACCACTAGATAACTAAAGCATCAATCTCACTGTGATTTACACTGTAAACTAAAGGCTAAGGGTGCAGCTTTAAAGTGTTTTAGTAATCGAGTAATCTATCGATTAGGTCATTGCTTAATCAAGTAATTCGATAAGAAATAGTTTTGTCCTATTAATGATCAGCAACAAATATTCAAAAGAGAAAAAATAGAGGTCTTTCAAAATGTACAAAAAAACCCCCAAATCCTTTGTATTTATGTGTCATAATGAATTTTAGTTTTAAAGAAAATGTGAAAAATGTTCTCACCTCTGTTTGCTTCCATGTAAAATAGGACAGCTACCATCACACTTCAGAAAGCTGTATAATTTAAACATGTTTCAACAGTAAGAAAGGATCCAAGCTGAAACACCAAGATTCAGCTTGGATCCTTTCTTACTGTTAATGACCGATAAAAAATAGCATTATATGGGGAATTTCTCCACTCCTGAAATCATGTATTTTAGAGGTGGCATGAATTATAGTAAGGGTACTGATAAGAAAACAATGTGAGTGTCAAACACAAATATGACAGGCGTAAAAGTGCCCCCTCCAAAAAAGCTACGAAATAAAAAGTAACAAAATTTATCTTCTTTCCTCTTATTTAGCTGCAAGCAACACTCGCTAAGCAGGGTGTGACTGACTTCAAACTGACATGGACGAAACAGCCTGTGCAGAAGAGCAGGAAGAAAACTGATGGTACACACACACACACACACACACACACACACACACACCAAGAATTTCTCTGAATATTTAAATGGGTTTGTCTCATTTCAGATGCTTGTTTGAACGTGTGAGATCAAGTCCCAGAAGACTGTGCTACAACACTGTTCAATCAAAGAGGGATCACTTTAAATTGTTCACTCTTCAAGTTGTTATTAGTTAATTATATTAGTCCAGGTATGAAACTGCATGATTTGTGTGCATAAAGTCTGAATTGTAAACATTTAACTCTTTACCATTTTAGTTTTGCATTTAAAGTTAGTATGTTTGACACCACATGTGTAACTTTGAAGTAATACATCAGGGATCAATTTTCATTCCCCCAAGGCATCAAATAATGCTGTTTTGTTAAAGCTGTTGGGGTATCTCAGTTGTTCACAAAGTGCCCTTTTAGAGAAATGTGACACGCCTGATTAGTGGATTACTGAGACTTGGTTATCAGTCCCAACCTTTCAGCATGTATGGTTCCATACAGTTGTGAGGGTAGAAATTTAGATCATCAGGTAAACTGACAGCTTTGTTTTCACATTATTCTCTCCTCATAGCAACAGAGTCCACATCACTATAGATGCAGCACCAGTACATCTGTCAATTTCCAGCTCCACTCTCCCCGCAGTTGTTAAAAACCCCAGTGCTCCATTTAAATTCTCCAGTCACACTGAATATTGATGTCATTATTTTTTCCATAGTTAACAATGTTGTTACTTATCCTCATGAAAACATAAATAGGTTATCAGGTCTGCATGGTAGCAAACATGCCATATGCTAACTTTGAGATGTGTCATAATTTTTCATGAAAGAGTGACGTGTCTCAGTTTAAACATTTGATGTGTTTCTATGTTCTGTTGTGAATAAAATATGAGTTTATTACACTGCAAATAATTGAATTTTGTTTTTATTTACCTATCTTAAATTGGGGGTACTTCAATACATGCAAATTGAAGTGAAATGTTTGATGAAAAGGCTACAAGTGAAGGTTTGCCACTGATTAAATTTATTTTGGTAAAAGTAAATGTTTACAGGTTAAACTTATATATTATATCAGCACCAGGTACAAATGACTGCGTACCTTTTCCAGCCCCGAACTGGATAAGCAGTTAATTCAATGGATGGATGGATGTGAGTTACATAAACTAAAACATTCATTTATGATCCAAAATGTTTTACTCACATTTGGAAAAATATCAATCAATCAGGCCCCAGGAGTCTGTTATTTTTGGGCTTCATTTTGGTCTGTGGCTTCTAATGAATCCAGAAAAGTACAGTCAGATTTTCATCCACAAGAGGAAAACCTCTATAAAGCACCAGATTGGCAGCAACTTCATTTTTCAGAATGACAAAGATCCGAAACACAATGCCAAAAGACTACCTGGATAGAAAACAATCACCATGGATCGCCATTACTAGCCTCCCAAGAGCCTGGACCTCAACATTATTAAAGCAGTGTGGGGTGGAGAAAAGAACTAAAGACATCCAACATTCAAAGAAAAACTTTGAATGTCCTTCAAGAAGCCTGGAGAACTATTCCGAAAGACTACTTAAAGAAAACTAAAGAAAGCTGGTAAAGAGAGTTCAGGCTGTTTTGAAGAGTAAAGGTAGACATGCCAAATTTTGACTTTTAAGAAACTAAAAATAAATACGCTTGAACACAAAGTAGGGGAGACATTTTTGACATTTCTGTCTGTAAATTGGAGCTCTTTTAAGGTAGTGGATTCAAAATGTAATGCAAAGTATTTACATGTCTCTGCTATTAAATAGTGCAGCTCTGCAGCACAATTACCCATTACATGGTATGGTCTCAAACACAAAGAGTGAAATGTTACAATTAACCCCATAGTCTGGGTTAGTTGTAACATATCCTGGGGTAAAATGTAACACAATGAAATAAGGGTACTAACGAAACATTAACATGTAATCTTTGTTTATTCAACACATGAACGCACTTACATCCATTTATGTAGCTGTGTGTGTGTGTGTGTGTGTGTGTGTGTGTGTGTGTGTGTGTGTGTGTGTGTGTGTGTGTGTGTGTGTGTGTGTGTGTGTGTGTGTGACAGAATGCAGAAATCTAGCTTTTGAACATATTCCAACCCCCCAAAAAAGACAAATTATGGAATTTTCTGCAACTGAATATTTCATTAATTTTGGTTGGTCTTCCTTGAGTTTGGCCTCATTGGCTCAGTGGGCATTATAACCTACAACTCTTGCACCAATTTTGAACATAACAATGAAGCTGAAAAAATGTAGTTGTTCACCAGCATCGCAATTCCATTACTTTTTATCATGGCTTACCTTGGTGTGGTTTGCAAAGTGCTTCAGAAAGATGAGGAAATCTGTTTCTTGCACCCATCCTGATTTATGTCCACTACCAGTATTTCCTACTGGTCCATCTCTGACACAGTGGTCTGCATAATGTATGTGTGGGAACACAAACAGTGGAGGAATTGTGTTGCCAATGGCCTTAACCGCATATACAAATGCGACCAGTGAACCTCTCTCTGCTGATGTCGTTGCCCCAACTTGTTTAATATAAGTTAAAGCAATATTGTGGTAAGTTGTAACATCTGCATTATTGTTACAACTAACCCAGACTGTTGCTGTTACAACTGACCCAGACTATAGCCATGAACTAGCTAACATTACAGCCAACGGCTAAAACACTAGCACTAAAGACCTACACAGAATATATCCCCATAGACATACAAATAACATAATTCAAGTTTGATGAGTTTAACTGCAAAGCAGATAATGCTATTAGAAATTGAAATAAAATAGAAAAACTTACTTTTTGGCATACAAATTACTTTTTTTCGTGTTAAATTGTCTGTGTTTGACAAAATGTGCTGATTTTTCACATGTGATAGCAGAACTGAGTTGGGCATGCACAGGATGAGTCACATCATTTGAAACTTAGCCCTGATTGGAGAAATTGGAAGTGTTACAACTGACCCACGTTACAACTATCCCCGGTCTCCCCTACAATATTTTCATTGAAAATACAGTTGAATGGACATAGAAAGCAGCATGATAGAAATATAAATGTGCATACATATACAGGTGCAAACAACCTGTACTTTAGCAAAGTAACTGACTAAATTCGCAATTATATTGCACCACTGCCCCTAAGCATGCTTTGGTGCATTTAAATTTATTATTATTTATTATAAATTAATTTATTAACTATTAATATTAACTGTACTCTAAACCAGTGGAGGGAGCTGCCATGCTTTGGGGGTAAGTGCCCTGGTGCAAGAAATATTAATCATTAGGAACTTTATAATTCAACATCCCTTCAACATCTGGATGTAATTAAAGTTCCAAACTTGTGATGCTCAGTGAGAAATATACAAAATTTAGCAAAAAGTTTGAATCTACCTGTGAAGATATTGTGTGTAGGAGTTGAAATCCAACATGACACGCATGGGTGGAGCACTCACTTGTGTCCTCTACAGGGTGTTTGGGCAAATTTGTTTCCACGGGTCAGATCAGCATTTAAAGGTTCCGGATTGGAGAAAGGAAGAGATGGAGTTGGGGAGTAATTTGTAAGTGTTTAGGTATAATTTAAAGATTGATTTTTTATTTATTGATGCATTAATGCATTTATCATGGCTGTGTGCAGGAGACGGGAAAGAAGGACCTGAATACAGACTCAAATGCAGAGGCAGAAGGTGAACTAAAAAAGCAGCCTTATTGCTGGACATGGAGATAAACTAGCTAAACTGAGAAATACAAACTAGACTGTGAAAGCAGACAGAACACACAGTTTGGTGGGAGTATGACATGATACTGAGAGAGAAACACAGGGCTAAATACACTGAGGGAAAATGAGGTAATGAGACACAGGAGGGAAACACAGCTGGGAGAAATTAGGCCTAACGAGGCGAGGGAAGCAAAACTAGAGACACTGACATGAGACAGACTTTCAATATATGTAACGAGATAACTTAACTTTTTAATCACACAGTGTGTCAAAGGTGGAAAGTTTGATCATGCAGTTGAATAATCTTAAAGAACTGTTTGTAGGGTCCTTCTGTTATGGTCTGTACGTTCCTGCAGCAAATCATTTACACACCCATCAGGTGAGGATACACCTGTGCATCATCAGTTAGCTTCTAACAAATCTCCTCATTCCTTTGGATTGTTAAAGCAATCTCTGTGCTTGAGGTTAAACTTTAAGTTGTGCTCACCTGAAAGTTTGTTTCTGCGATTTGAAAAAAAAAAAGAAAAAAGAAAAACTGCAACAAAAATGCAATAATCTTAAACTGAGTAGAATCAAAATCCTGATACAAATATAAATAAATAAAATTTATTTATTTATATTTGTATAAATAAAATTTATTTATGCTGCAAAATAATTTGAATTTTGATCAAGACTTTGACACAAATCGCAGGGCTGCACGAGGACGTCTACTAAGATTCTTCTTATTGCTACATTCAACCACTGATATTTTGTGGTCCAAACATTTGAATGAATCATTAATGCAGGTTTGAATGCAAATCAGGACAAGCTTGCAACTTACCAGAATGTTTTTTCAGTGCTCAGGTTCAATACAATTTACCCGCGTAATGACCTGAATCACAAACAATTTAATGCCTACCATTGTTTTAACAATGAGGAAAACTCAATGTAAGCACATATTTGTTTTACAAGGAAACTCTAGGTTTAATCTTTATATTACAGTAAATGCACAACATCTAAATTCTTTTAAGCGAGAGAAATCTGTTCAAGAAATTTTTGATATATGATGATTTTAGGTAGAAACTAATTTGCATGTACTTTTCTTACATCTGAGCTGGCCTTGTGCAAACCTTTGGATTTGAATGATACCTTAAAGGAGCTTTGAATGTAAACACACACAGAAAAAAAACTCATCCAATCAAACAAACATTTAAAAAAACAAGAAAAAAAAAAACCCTCCACACTCATTTTAATAATGTTTTTTTTCCCCCTCAGGCTCATTGATTGATATATTTATAAAAAAAAGTGAATATTTCCATCACACCATCTAAGTCACAGATTGAAGAGCAGAGACATCGTAATAGTGCTGTTTGTGTTCAGTAAGAAATCAGATAAGTCGTCAACTCACAAATACAGACTTGAATTGAAAAAAAGAAAAATACATTTTTTTCAGTTCTTGTTCTGTATTTCGTTCTGTTGTAGCAATGCAGAATGACATGTTGAAAAGTTAAATATAACATACAGCAGCGTCTTTTTTCCTCTTCTTCAAAGGTCACAATTCATAAACAAATTTAATATGAGCTAGACCTGCTAGAAAACGCAAGACAAAAAAAGTCAAATCTATTTTGGGTTGTTAAACAGCTGTTAGAATTACTTTGCTATTCAGGTTTTATTTATGCATATTACTTCATTTTTTTAAATGTAGATATGATTAAAAAAAAAAAAAGTTTATTAAAGCTTCCAAAACATTATTTCCCCTCAATCAAATCTCATGTTGGATCTTTTTTGGATGCGTTTGTGGTCCACACACAAGGTAAGATTTTCCCCCAAAAAAATCAAAAATTGATTTTTGGACATCAAATATTTAAATATTACTTAAATATTTAATAAGCTTTATTACTAATAATAAAATCAACCCAACAATCTTCCCCATGGTACACAACTGTCGACAACTGGTATCTGAGAGTTGATCTGAATATGGCTCAATAAATAAATATGAGCTACTTTATGTCATGTGAAGGGTGTTGCAGGTAGAAGTGGTGGTAAGGAGGACCCACAGTGCAGACACTTGGAGGCAAAATGTAAACTCAAAATGTAAACCAGCTTTAAAGCTGAACTCAAAAGTTACAAAAATAAAAATTACAAAATAAACTCACGCTGGCAGACAGCACACACAGTAAGATGAGGGTAGATCACGACACGGACAGATGAAAACACAGGGCTTAAATACGCAGAGGGAGCAGTCAGGGAACGAGAGACAGGAGGGAATACAGCTGGGGCAAATCAGGGCTGACGAGACAAAGGAAGCAAAACCAGACACATTAACATGAGATGCGGCTTTTTAAAGTAAAACAGGAAAACACAGAGACACAGACTGAGAAGGGGATACAGCAGACAGGGGAGACAGAGCAAGGAACACAGACAGAAACCAGAAATCACAAAGAAACCAAAAGATGAGAAATGATAAATAATATCAAAATCACAGTTCAATAATAAAGTAAGCTTAAAACTGGGTCGACGACCCAGGTCTCCTAACACTTGAAGCCTATCGCTTATTCACACAGGGTTACCACATTTGATTTGTTGGGTTTTTAAAGGATGCTCTTCCTGATATTAAGAGGGGATTTGTGCCTTCCCAGACTCAAATCACTTTTTCTGTTTCACTTGTTTGGCAAATGTGTAAACCACTGCACTGTGTAGCCAGTCAAGCCCACTATGAAGGTGAAAAAACTGCTATGGGACCCAGTTATTATCTGGATTTTTCAGTTGGCAACACACAGTGATCTCTTCAGGAACCAAAAGGACCACAGAGCCAGCCTTCCTGATCAGTTTTTCCAGCCTGGATGAGTCCTTCTTTGCTGTGCTGCTCCCCCAGCACACCACAGCATAGAAAAGTACTCCAGCAACCACTGACTGGTAAAACATCCTCAGGAGCTTCCCGCAGATGTTAAAAGACCTCAGCCTCCTGAGGAAGTACAGTCGGCTTTGGGTTTTTTTATACAGGTGCTCTGTGTTGCATGACCAGTCCAGTTTGTTGTCCACCCACAGCCTGAGGTACTTGTACTTGTTGACCACCTCCCCCTCCTCCCCCTCTATCTGAACTGGCAGTGGACCTGCTCTGGACCTCCCGAAGTCCACAACCAGTTCCTTGGTCTTTGAGGTGTTGAGTTGCAGGTGGTTTGTGTGACTCCATGTGACGAAGTTCCTCCCAGACTTCTGTACTCCTCTTCCTGATCATCCCAGATACACCCCATGATGGCTGTGTCGTCTGCAAACTTCTGAATATGGCATAATTCAGAGTTGTAGCAGAAGTCAGAGGTGTACAGGGTGAAGAGGGGACAGCACAGTTCCCTGTGGTGCTCCTGTGCTGCTGACCACAGTGTCAGATGTGATGTCCTTCAGTCTGATGTACTGTGGTCTGTCGGTGAGGTAGTCGGAGATCCAAGCCACCAGGCAGGGGTCCACCTCCATCCTGTTCAGTTTTTCCTGGAGCATACAGGGCTAGATGGTATTAAAGGCACTGGAAAAGTCAAAAAACAGGATCCTGACCGTGCCTTTTCCCTTGTCCAGGTGTGAGTGGGCTCTATGCAGGAGGTACAGGATGGCATCCTCCACTCCGACATCCGCCTTGTATGCGAACTGTAGTGGGTCCTGGGCGTGTTGTACCTGTGGTTGGAGGAGGTTGAGGAAGAGCCGCTCTAGAGTCTTCATAAGATGTGACATCAGTGCCACCGGTCGGAAGTCATTCAGCTCATTGGGCCGGTTCCTTTTGGGGACCGGGACGATGCAGGATGTCTTCCATAGGGCGGGCACTCTCCCCAGTTGCAGACTGAGGTTGAAGACTCGTTGTAGCGGCTCCCCAAGTTCAGCAGCACACGCCTTTAGCATCCTAGGACACACCTTGTCTGGGCCTGCTGCTTTTCTGGGGTGAAGCTTCCTCAGTTGTCTCCTGACCTGATCCACTGTGACACTGGGAGATGATTGGAAGGAGGGGGGGGGGGGGAGATGTCCTGCTGTTGAGAGAGGGGTTGGAGGAAGGGGGTGTCATAGTGTCAGGAAGGGGGGGAAGCGAGGGAGGTAGGAGAGTGGGGAGAGGGCTCTGTACTAAACCCGCTGTGTTGCTTTCATCTCCTCCTTCACTTTGCTTGTGAAAGCCTTCTTTTTCATGTTGAGGACAGTTTTGACTTCCTGTGTTACCCACAGTTTGTTATTAGGATAACACCGTATCGTCTTAGCAGGGGCGACCGTGTCCACACAATTAATAAAATCTCCCAAATTCAAATTTGGAGCTGTTCCAGAAGAGGGTCCTGACAAATGAGGGCTTTGTCTCTCATTCTAGTTTTAAATATCCTGGAAATTACATATAAGCTTGCAGTCTGATTGCATTTATTTGTGTATGTGATTCAACTCTTGAGCGATTGTGGCCCAAGAGTTGAGAGGTCGCCTTATTATCAGAAGGTTGCTGGTTCGAGCCCCGGCTTGGACAGTCTCAGTTGTTGTGTACTTGGGTAAGACACTTCACCCGTTGCCTACTGGTGGTAGCCCGATGGTGCCAGTGTTCTGCAGCCTCGCCTTTATCAGTGCCCCAGGGTGGCTGTGGCTACAACGTAGCTTACCATCAGCTGTGTGTGAATGGGTGGATGACTGGATGTGTAAAGCGCTTTGGGGTCCTTAGGGACTAGTAAAGCGCTATACAAATACATGCCATTTACCATATAATAATGAAAGCCTCGGGGTTTTGTGTCTGCAGTCTTGCTGTAACTGTGTGTATTTCCTCACAATTTGAAGCCTACATGGGATAAATGTGGGTTGGCCCTGCCCACACAGCCCCACAGAGTTTCCCGATACTGGTTGAGAGTGCATCTACACAAGATGAGAGGCTTATTGCCTTCCCTTCAGTTGAGCTGTAATGTTAGTGAGCTACATGCTTCTTTTGGTTGGCAGTTGTAGGTTATGATGGAATTTGTCACGTTTAATCTTTTGAGGTCTAAGTTGTCATTGGTAAGGACCTCAACTCCAACACTAACCTGAGACAATCAGAAAACTAATTTTTGTTTTCATTAAATTGTTTTGTACATCAGGAAATAAATAAAACGATCATCCTAACTGACACAAATCAAAAACTATTTGTCTGTTGTCACCTTCTCCAACTTATAGGGTTAGGTTTAGAGCAGGAGTATTAAACTAAAATTTGAGGAGGTTCAGTGGGAGAAAATCTTCTCAAGCGCCTGTACCTACTACAACAAATGACACAGCTACAACACAGGCACTGTGGAGAGCATCCTCACACAGAACATCACATCCTGGTTTGGGAAAAGCTTTGTTAAGGACCAAAAAGCACTTCAGAGAGTGATCTGTACAGCAGAACGCTGCTACAGGATTGCTCTCCCCCCGCTTCAGGACACCAGACTAGAGCAGCACAGATACTGAAGGACCTGTCCCATCCTGGCAACAAACTGTTCCAACTTCTGCAATCAATCACACACACACACACACACACACACACACACACACACACACACACACACACACACACACACACCCCTAAACCTACCGGCACAATTTACATTTCCCTCCAAGGTGCTCAGGAACTTTTACTCATGCACCATAGAGAGCATCCTGACGGGAAACATCTTAACCTGGTTCGGGAACAGCACCATGCAGGACAGACGAGCTCTACAGAGGGTTGTGCGATCAGCTGAGCGCACCATCCGCTCCGAGCTCCCTGACCTGCACTCAAACTACTGCAGGCGGTGCTGGACCAAGGCCAGGAAGATCGTGAAGGACCTCAGCCATCCCAACAACGGACTGTTCTCTCTGTTGAGGTCAGGAAAGCGATTCCGCTCCCTGAAGACCAACACAGAGAGACTGAGGAGGAGCTTCTTCCCGCAGGCGATACGGTCTCTCAATCACACCACCACACAGTACTGACCCACACATATAGTTCTTACACACACACTGGACATTCTGGACATTGTTTTCACTTCATCACTTAAATCACTTTAAGCATATTTGCACTGCACAAGACATAATGTGGATTGCACAACACTGGTCACTATATTCTTCATTTCCAGTTAATACTTGTACAGCTGCTGTTATTTTGTATATATTTATTTATTTATTTATTTATATTTCTTCATGCATTCTTATATAGTTCTATATTGTGTATTTTGTTGTACAGTTATTTTATTTTCAACTTTAATTTATATATTTTATCTTATTCTTTCCCAGTTAAATTTACCCTTCATTCTAATTTGTGTTGTACAGTTATTTCATTTTTAACCTTAATTTATATTTTATTCCTTCCTAGTTAAATTTACCCTTTTTAATTTTTCATATTTATTTCCTATCTTATTCATAGCCTTTTCCTTTTTTTTTTCTTTAGGTCACGAGCAGTTGTCTAAGCATTTCACTGCATATCGTACTGTGTATGACTGTGTACGTGACAAATAAAATTTGAATTTGAATTTAATTTTAAATATCTTCATATTGTCTATTCTGTAAAATAGTCAGATTGCCTATTCTTATTTAATTCACTTAATGTACAGAATTGACCTTCTTGCTGTTTATATGCTACTACTGCACATTCATCTAATGTATATATTATATATAATGCTCTCCCCCCCCCATTTTGCACAAGTCAAAAAGAGAGACGCGAACTTGAGACGCGAACTTGACACGGTGGAGACAGAGCAACTAAGAAACACAGAGATATAACCATAAGGCAAAGAACCAAAAGACTAGAGATGATAAATAATACACAGAGGGAAATCCTGGAACACAAGAACACTAGACTGGAGGGAGTAACAAAAGACCAACCATGAGAACATAATTCACAATACAGAGTGACAGAAAACACAAGAAACTCCAAACATGCGAAGACACAGACCAAGGAACACGGACTTTACACAGAACAGAGAGGGCACAGAGAAACATGAGGGGCAAGGGATCAAAAATAGAAACCACAGAGTACTCGAAAAAAATACAAAAATCACAAAGAACTAAAAACGCTGGGTGAGGAGACCCAGGATCCTGACAGGTTATCATATTTGATTCAAACTGTTTATTGTCATGTGTACAGAAGAAATAGCATTTCTCTGTGCAATGAAATTCCTCCTTTGCTGTCCATATACAAATGCCAAGTTAGGTAAGGTTGAAAGCAGAGGTTCACAGAAACGTAAAGCAGAAGATGAAGTATTGCCAAATATGTTTCCAAACCAACTTCATTCTAAGCCAAAGCCTAAAAATATGACGAAACATATTTTGCTGAGGTAGGTCTCTGCGACAGAATTAGTTTGCCCTGCGTCGGAAGCATGTGCTGGGCTCTTCAAATCACAGACAAACAGTATCCCACATTCTTGATTTTTAGTTCACAAACACTTGTTGTAATGACTAACTACATTTTTGAGATGTTAGCTCTTTATACAGTAAAGTTACAGTGGGATACAAATAATATCAGTCTGATCCTGCCACGATTTGTTCCCCCTGTCCGAATCACGGACAAACAGTAAAGCATAGTTTTTTATGTTTTTCAACTCATTTTGCACAGAGAGGCATTTTTTTGAAAAATGCATTAATAGCAATGTTAAATATTATTACACAGGAAAAAACACTACACATAAAATAATTACACTATGACGCCTCTGTCTTTCTAAATGGAGGGACAGTTACTCTGTGTGTATATGTAAGCATGTAAAAACTGCACATAGTCAGATTAACAGTAACAGCAAAAAGTTTGGGAACCACTGGGTTAAAGGAACAAGATAAATAGGGATAAAAATAAGACAAGATATTGAGATAAATAAAAATAAAAATAAGAATAAAAAATAATGAAAGATAAATGAATAAGTACAAAAATAAGTAAGTGAAGACAAGTGAGGTATGCAGATGTTGAGGTAGATGATGTACAAAGAAGCTTAATGTGTAAAATTAACTTAGTGTGCAAAGTGTCCTGATGTGCAAATTGCAGTTGAGGTAGGTCAGCTGTTCAGTCTGATACTAGTGGGGAAGAAGGAGATGTTGTCATGCGGCGGCTGTGTGAAGGCAAGAGAGGACCCAAATGCACGGCTCAAGACACGCGGGGATAAACTCAAAAGGCAGGTCTTTATTAATAGGAACATAAGAAGTCATACAAAACTATACTGGGAGAAATTAAAGCTGAGGCGCTGGGAAGACACGGGGGAACGCACACTACCTAGAGGGACGACACAACACGGAACAAAGGGATACTCTGACATAAATACACAGAAGGTAATGAGGGAAGTGGGAACACACGGGGAACACAGTTGAGGACAATTACTCATGACCGAGCAGGGAGGACACGGAACTGAAAATACTGACACCAAGATGTGGACCTTAAACACAACACAGTACACAGAGAAAGAGGCAGAGAGAGAGAGAGGCAGAGAACAAGGATGAATACACGAGAGGACGAGGAGAACACAGAACACAAAGGACGGGAACACAGTACCAGAACAAACACCACAATAAAAGTATGGACACAAGGGGAATCCAAATACCAAACCAAACAATCCAATGAACATAAGGAACAAAATACAAAACCACAGGAAAACTAAGAACACTGGGTCAAAATGACCCAGGACCATGACAGATGTTGAGTTGGGACATTCTGGACTTCACACTTCTAAACCTTCGTTCGAGGACAGAAGTGTGAGTGTGTGTGAGCAGGCTGAGTGTACAGTTTGTGGATGAGTTTGTGAGGGATGACTGTTTTGAAAGCAGAGATGTAGTCAACCAAAAGTACCTTGATGTAGGAGTCATTATTTTCCAGGTGGAAGAGGGAATAGTGAAGGGCATTAGCGATGGCATCTGATGTGGACCTGTTGGGCCGGTAGGCATACTGCAGGGGATCCAGAGTGTTTGGAATATTTCTCCTAATGTAGGCCAGCGCCAATCTCAAAGTTGGTGTAAAACACATTGAGGTCATCCGGCAGACCACCTGGAGAGCTGATGATGTCGGTGGTGGCCCTATACTCTGTGATGTGCTGCAGGCATTGCCACATCTGCCTGGGGTCAGCAGAAGAATAGAAGCCATCCAACTTCTCTCTGTACTGCCTCTTTGCTGCTGTAATGGCTTTCCTCAGTCCATACTCAGGCCATGGAGAAGATCATAAAACAGCACATCGTAAGAGCAACTGACCCCCTGATGGACCCACTCCAGTTTGCTTACCATGCATGCAGAGGTGTTGATGATGCCAAAATCTTCATCTTGGACTCCATCCACAAACATCTGGAGCTCCCTGACTCCTCCGCCAGACTTCTGTTTGCTGATTTCTCATCAGTGTTCAACACTCTGCAGCCTCATATCCTGACCACTAAACTTTCCACCCGATTTTACCTGGATGATCAGCTAATCCTGTGGATATTGGACTTTTTGACCAACAGGACTCAGAAAGTTCGGGTCAACAAGTCTCTTTCCGGTTTCCATTCCACCTCCACTGGCTCCCCCCCAGGGCTGTGTGCTCTCCCCCCTGCTCTCCATCCTTTACACCGATGACTGCAGATCCATGCAGCCCAACTGTCACCAGGTTAAATATGCTGAATACACAGTTCTGCTGTCACCGCTGTCAGGCCCCTTACAACACCATGGGCCCGCTCTGCAGGAGTTTGTAGAGTGGTGTAACAGCTCCAAACTTGAATTGAATGTGAGTAAAACCAAAGAGATGGTGACCTTCTCCAGTAGACAGAGGGATCTGGCTGCTTCAGTCACCACCACCATCAACAGGAAGCCAGTGGAGGTAGTTGAGGAGTACAAATACCTGGGAACCATCTTTGACAACCTCCTGAAATTCTCTGCCAACACAGAGGAGATTCTCAGGGGGTGCCACCAACTGCTATACCTCCTTAGGAAACTCAACTCCTTTGGAGTCAGCACATCCATCTTTTTACTATGCCTTCCTGGAAAGCATCATGACTTTCTCCATCACCTGCTGGTTCACTCCCTCAGCCTTCAGAACAGGAAGAGACTGCAGCACACTGCATCAGTGTGCTCTAAAATCATTGGACTGCCTGTCAGAACTCTGGCACAGGTTTTCAGCCAACAGGCCCTTAGACAGGCAGCCAAAATCATCAACGACCCCTCTCACATTTCAATGGCTCCCCTTAGGGTGACGCCTCTACTGCATTTCCTGCAGGACTGAGAGGAGGATAGCCACCAAAGCCACTCTGGTTTTTAACTCCAGCTTGTAAGAACGTTTCCCATACCAGAAACATAAACTACCCTCTTCTTATACTACTGACACTTTATTTGCAGTTATTTATTCACCTTTAGTCACTTTAATTTTAAAACTGTGTAATTTTAAAACTGTATATACTGTATATTCTGTGCATTTATTATTATCTTCAATGTTCAATATTGTTTGTTAATTGCCCCTTGGGGATAAATAAAGTCTTCTGATTCTGATTCTGATACTTCGCGACTTTGTACTCCGTCTCATTGCCTAATTTGAGTGCAAGAGAGCGAGTACGCAGCATGGGTCGTACCTGACTGTTGATGTAGGGCTTCTGCTTGGGGAACCTTCTGATTTGTGTGGTGGGCACAATATTGTCAACACAGGTGCTGATGTACCCAGTCACATACTCAGCATAGTCCTGTATGTTGACAGAGCAGTTCTCCATGGTGGCTGCAGTTTGAAACACATCCCAGTCTGTTCGAGCAAAATAGTCCTGTAGGATGGGCTCAGTCTCTGGGGTCCAGAGTTTAACAGGTTTGATGACAGGGTTTGATTGTTTCAGCTTCTGTCTGTAAGCCGGGTACATGAACAGAGAGATGTGGTAAGACTGTCCAAAGTGGGGATGTGGTGCCGCCCTGTATGAACCGTGTATGTTGCTGTAAATGTGATCCAAGGTGTTCTTGTCACGGGTATGAATGGCCATGTGTTGGTGATATTTTGGGAGTACAGTCCGCAAATTGCACTTATTGAAGTCACCAGCAACAATAAAAGCAGCATCTAAATGTCTCTAATGCACTGATGACTTCATGACGCTGGGTTCAGTCTGACTTCAGTCAGCTCGCGGCAGGATGTAAACAATGGCCAAAAATACAGCTGAGAACTCCTGTGGTCTGGTCTCCTATGTGTACAGAGTGAGTCTGCAGCTGGACGGCGCATTCCAGGACTTTATCTGAGAGCCAGGTCTTGGTGAAAATAAGAGCGCGGCATTCTCTTATCTCCCTCTGTGTTGTGATCCTGGCTCGTATTTCATCGAGTTTGTTTTCCAGGGATCGCACGTTGGTCAATAAGAGGCTGGGTAGCGGTGGTTGGCTAGCCCGAGCTTTTAGTCTTGCCTTGTTTGCGTTGCCATCTCCGAAGCACTCTCCTGGGGTAGGGTGGCTCACTTGGACTCGGTGCTTTGTGGCCTTTCTGGGAGTGGTGGCGTTTGCGGTGGCTGCCGGGGAGAACGATGGCTGAAAGCTCCAGTGGTAAAGCTGAAAGCTCAGGTGGTAAGAAAATAGTAGAATCCAGATGATTGTGTGAGTTGCCGATGTCTAGTAGTGCCTGTCTCATGTATGTTAACAGTGCACAACACTTGTCCAGTGCAAAAAGAACAGAAAACACAAAAAACAAAAGAAAGTCGACATTCGAGAGTGGAGCGAGCAAACATGTCTGCCTCGAGGGTGCCATTGTCTTCGGTAAGGTAATATGGATTTTTAATAGAATTTTTACAGGTTGACATTATGTGGTCTGAACATTTGAATGAATCATTAGTGGAGGTTTGCATGCACATCAGCACAACCTTGCAATTTACCCAAATGTTTTTTCAGTGTGTGGAAAGAAAATCAACCTGATTCATGACCTGAAAAACAAACAATGAAAAAATTACAATGTAAGTTTACCACTGATGTAATTTACTTTGGTAAAACTCAATATAAACACAAAATGTGACTTATCTTGGTGCTTTGAACACATATCTTAATAGATATGAATAGAAGATAGAATGCCTTTATTGTCGCTATGCAGTTGTACAATGAGATACAGAGCACAGTTCTGCAGCACTATACACATATTGGCAGTATTAAATGGTAAAAAATGGTAAATGGCCTGTATTTGTATAGTGCAGAAGAAAAATATATAAAATGTACAAATATACAAGCCAGTTTTAAAAAGTAATATGTAATAAATAGCATTATGTAATTTCACATAGAATTAGGTATTGCACAGTAGTGATTCATAGAGGAAATGGGGAAAAACTGTGTGTGTGTGTGTGTGTGTACCATGATTTAGTAAGTTAGCAGGCTCTCAATGGATGAGTGGTAGAAGGTCAGCAGCAGGTTGGAGTTCAGCTTGTACCTTCTGAGGACCCTCAGGAAGGGCAGCTGCTGTTGGGCTTTCATAAACAACATGATGAACCACCTAGGGTCTGGGTGCAGTTCCCCCCTCCAGGGGCGAGGGCACCTAGACCCGGTTTGTAGAGTACGCTTGGGGAGTGTGATCGTGTGTACAACGTCTCTTTATGTCTGTCTCCACGTTGGTTGAGTGTGGAGTGAGTGTATATGAGAGCATGAGGGTGGGAATGGATGTTTGTATCTGTGTGTGCCTGTATGTCTGTGTCTATATGTCAGGTTGGGTGTCAGGCGCCACCTCTCTGGGGACATCTCAGGCCCTCCAAGGTTTGGAGGCCTATCTCCCCCTACCACCACTTCCCCTGCCAGTGGCGGACCCCCTCAGACATCGGTGCGTTGGTGGTTCTTTGTGTCCGGGGATGGGCGTCCAGGTACACACTGGCTCACTCCTTGGCGGCCGCTTATCGGGGCCTGGAGCCTGGGGCTCGCTCGGGCCACTTCGGAGGTGGGGTGCCCCCGGCCTCTCGGCCTGGGGCTCGGTCACTCAGGCGCAGCTGGCTGCCGGCGGAGCTCACGGGCGCGTCACTGCAACTCCCCCTGGCTTCTGCTCCGCGGCTGCTGAGTGAGCCCTCATCTGGGACTCTCCTCAGCTCTTTCCGGGACAGTGGCGCAGCTGCCCCTCTGTTGGTCTTCCTTGGTCTCTTGTGTTCTGGGGGCCTCTGGATGTCTGGACTTTTGATCTCCTCCACACCTGCTTCACGCCCTGGAGGACGGGGCTGTGGCCCCCCCACACCCTCTAGCAGATTATTACATGAAGGAACCTTTTAAAAAAACAAAAAACAAGCGCGTCCATGCTCACAGGTGTACACACGGGTGATCACACCCACAAACTACACCCTTTTTGGCTCCTACCTCAAAGCACACTGTGTGCTGTTGATCTTATGTGCTGCACAATAATGTTTAACATTTAGTATTTACTGTCATATTCCCATATATCATTGTGATGTTGTTTATTCTATTACTCTTGTTCTCTTCTGCTTGCTTTCTTTTTTCTTTCTCAGCAGGTGATCCAGGTGATTGATATATGCATTTTTTTTCTCTGCCCGTTCTGTTGGTTTTTGTCTTTTGCCCTTCTCCCCCGTCCCTCTTCTCAGCTGTTTCTCTTTCCCTCTTTCTTTCTCCCCTTCTTTCCCCCAGTCAAGTCTGTCCCGTATTCAGTAAGTGAAAATAAAATAAACAATAAAAGGTGAATCAAATGGACCATTACGGCAAGGCTGGGATGGTCAGTTTGGTAAAGTAAATCCGTTGGGCATCTTTCTTTGCCTTTAGACAACAATTCTGATGGCAAAAGAGCCAAACGGGACAGGCAAAAAAAAAAGAAAAAAAAAAAAAGAATTTTTACAGGTTGACATTATGTGGTCTGAACATTTGAATGAATCATTAGTGGAGGTTTGCATGCACATCAGCACAACCTTGCAATTTACCCAAATGTTTTTTCAGTGTGTGGAAAGAAAATCAACCTGATTCATGACCTGAAAAACAAACAATGAAAAAATTACAATGTAAGTTTACCACTGATGTAATTTACTTTGGTAAAACTCAATATAAACACAAAATGTGACTTATGTTGGTGCTTTGAACACATATCTTAATAGATATGAATAGAAGATAGAATGCCTTTATTGTCGCTATGCAGTTGTACAATGAGATACAGAGCACAGTTCTGCAGCACTATACACATATTGGCAGTATTAAATGGTAAAAAATGGTAAATGGCCTGTATTTGTATAGTACAGAGGAAAAATATATAAAATGTACAAATATACAAGCCAGTTTTAAAAAGTAATATGTAATAAATAGCATTATGTAATTTCACATAGAATTAGGTATTGCACAGTAGTGATTCATAGAGAAATGGGGAAAAACTGTGTGTGTGTGTGTGTGTGTGTGTGTGTGTGTGTGTGTGTACCATGATTTAGTAAGTTAGCAGGCTCTCAATGGATGAGTGGTAGAAGGTCAGCAGCAGGTTGGAGTTCAGCTTGTACCTTCTGAGGACCCTCAGGAAGGGCAGCTGCTGTTGGGCTTTCATAAACAACATGATGAACCACCTAGATAATTATTTCATAAGAAATCATGGAAGTTGTAAGGAGTTGTAAGCTCTAAGGTTAGCACAGTTTATTTGGGACGGTCACGAGAAAGCCTCACAGTGTCATCAAGGGTGTGTCACAAGTTAACTTTAAACTTTCCACTTATTTGC
Organism: Astatotilapia calliptera; assembly: GCF_964374335.1. Taxonomy (NCBI): domain Eukaryota; kingdom Metazoa; phylum Chordata; class Actinopteri; order Cichliformes; family Cichlidae; genus Astatotilapia; species Astatotilapia calliptera. The sequence goes on along the minus strand of NC_137432.1, from coordinate 34,160,467 downwards.
ATTATATTATAAAAGCAACCTCAAAGAGAAAAGAACACACAGTGACGAGCAGCTGTGTGTGTTTGGTAACTCAAGAAGTGTGGCAAGTTCTTGACTTATATTATCTGTCTGTCTGTCTCTCTCTCTATGTATATTTAGAGAGAGAGAGAGAGAGGGGAAACATTTTTGATGTACTGTCCTTTCTAATCACTTTTTAACCAATGTCATTCTAACAAAATGCTCTATATTTATTATAGCTTTCAGTGTATTCATTATGCTGAATCAGATATGACACAATCTTTTTTTTTCCTCCACAGTTAATCAGAGTGAACATGGATGTGTTTCTAGTCCTTCTCCTGCTTTCAGGTAAGATTCCAGCAGTTTGGTAATTTCTCATTCAGCATATAATAATTCACTGTTTTTTTCAAATATAAATTGTTTCTACCTTGAATTTTTTAAAAGAGAGGTAATAACTGACCAAATATGGAGCAAGTTTTATTAATTCATATTTGAGGGCGAGCTGTTGCTCCAGCATTATGACTTTACTCCAACAAAAATGCATATATAATTAAATTAAATAAAAGTAACAAATTAACGAAATTAATCTGGAATCTGGGTGACTATCAGTTTAGAAATTTTCAGATTCACTGACATAGGCACAAATGAAAAGTGGTTTCTGTCCACATATTAATAAGTTGAACCATCACTGATCTACTGAGCAAATCTTATTTAAGGAATTCTTTTACTGCAGAAAGTAAAATTCTATAGAACTCCAAGTATACAAGCATTCTGAATAAATAAACAGTATTTCTTAGTAAAATCTCAAATAAAAATCCATTTCCTTCTTCAGCTTTCTGTGTCCCCACTGCTTCCTTTCCAAACATCTATTACTTTGTGAATGAGAATATGACCTGGGATGAGGCCAATGCTTACTGCATCAAGGAGTACCTTGGACTTGCACAAATTACTTATCCAGAGAACAACACTGCTCTGGTGAACACTCCAGCCGGGGTATACACCGGCAAAGCCTGGATCGGACTTCATATAGACGTAGGTTGGGCCTGGCTGGATGGACGACCACCCACATATTATAGTTGGAGCCCTGGCCAGCCACTCAACACTGGCCCTGGATATTGTGTGTTCACAAATTACAGAGGATGGTATAGTGTAAAATGTACAGAAATGCTTGGCTTCATTTGTTTTGACGGTAGGTATAAAGAGATCATTTGTTGTAAGGTTTTACTCCTGTAGATTAAATTGACCCTTGGTACTAATTTAGCAGAATGAGGCTCAAAACATGAAATAAATAATAAACATAAAAATACAACTTTTAAATATTCTAGTTTGAGACTGGAATAAGTCTCCCAGTGAAGCTCAAACCTGAACTACTCAGTATAAATATTAAGAAAATATAAAGACTATATATATGCAGTACTGACATATGATTTATATGGTGTATTTAAATCACAGCTTTTTTCTGCATAGCCTATTTTTCAAAACATAAATGAAATCATTAATATATGTATAATGTTACTAATGGAATCTATAACTTCTGTTTCTTTAACAGGCAGTGATTACATTGTTAATAATACATATGTGACTTGGAATGAGGCCAAAATCAGCTGCAAAAACAAAAATTCAACTCTGGCACAAATCCTTGATGTGGAAACATTTGATAAAGTCAGAAGAGTTGTGGATAAAGAAAGAGAAATTTGGATTGGCCTTAGTTTTTCTCCAGTCTGGTTTTGGTCAGAAACTCAACAAATCAGCACATTCATGAACTGGAAAACTGGACAACCTAACAATGAGTTTCATTGCGCTGCTATATTGGTGGGAGATGGAACTTGGACCACCGAACCATGCATTAAACAATATCCTTTCTTCTGCTATGCAGGTATGAATGACATTTCCCTAGTTTTAACACTCAAGTGAATTTCCAGAGATGGTATGACCAGAAAATATTTCTTGCACACTAATCAAGATATAATGAAGACAATATACTTTGTTTAATTCTAGAAATATTTTTGCCTGTTTGCTTGTTTTCTGCCCCTGATAAATGGCAAAGATGGTCATGTGACATTCTCTATCTGCTGAAGGCTGAGTCTAAGGCTTTAACTAGTTTGATTTTTTTCTTTAGCAGTTAAAGTACAACTATTTTTAAAAAATGTAAACAACAAAGTCATCAGCAGCACAAAAATACAAATAACGAAGTGCACCTGCAGCATTTGCTTTTCTTTTTTTTTTTAATTTAAAAGTGTATTAAATCAATGCTAGTTGCAAAAATAACTTAAATCCATTAATAAATCTACAGTATTAGCAAGTCTAAACATTACCTAGATATCTTAAGCTTTATATTTCCAAAAAAAATGTAGTCACTTTATCCGCATGCAGCGCAAAGACAAGCAGAAAATTTGACAAATTTATATAAAAAAAGAACAATAAAAGCTATGATATTCGTTTAGGTCAAAGAGGTGCACTTAATAGCATCTCTCCAAACATGGCATCTTAATGTTGTGACTGTGTTCTGTATATTTTAACAGGGTTTTGGTTAATGTTTAAGACATTCTATTTGAATCTAATAATATACTTATATATTATTAATAACTTCCTCTAAGCCAAGTACTTGTCAAATTCCATATGATTTATTTGGAAATGTTTTGTTTTTGTGTAGTTTACAAATCAAAGAAAACAGTGGTGAGCATGAATATCCAAACTGATGTCGACCTGGAAAATCCAGATAACCAGGCTGCCCTGATGCAACAGGTATAGTGTTTGTTAACACGTTAGCCTCACTTGATTAATATTACCAATAAGAGAGCTTTCTCCATTCTCTCAGCCAGTGTTGTGTCCAATGTTCCCTCTAATTTTTCATGTGTCTGAGCGAACACACAAACTGCCTGAGCGGTCCCTTGGACCACTGTGAGCAACAGCAGAAGTGTGCAGTGTGATCACGCCAGCATTGAATCCATCCAAGTTAAATGGTTTATTAAAATAATCAAATCTCAACATTTACATTTATGTTAAACTACTTTTAATTAACTGCTTTAGCCCACTTACAATGAAAATTTAAAATAATCTTTTCATGACCTGTGTACACTCTTGGAAGTAAAAATAACTTGAACTCCAATTTTGAAAAGACAACTTTTTTTTAAGTAAAGCTCTGACTTGTATTATGAGTATGAGTCTGTGGTTTGGGAGAGAGTCCTGTAACTCTGTCTGCAAAATACAGTATATAATGACCGATGTTGGGCAATTAATTATATAGTTACTTCTTCAAAAAAGTTACTGAGTTGTGCAAAGTTTTTTTGCAGCTGTTTATCTAAAAATGCTGCCAAGGCATTTTTTAAATAAACATGTAAAACTATTTACAGAACAATCATGTGTTCTGCATCAAATGTGATGCCACACAAATTCTTTGTGCCACTCCAAAAAATAATTTCTGTCCACTATGAGATAAATGAGAACAACAGCCTGATACCTGCAGGCCTGACAGCAGGAGATGTATCACTCCTGTAACACCTGTAACATTCAGTAGTCGCCTCATTGTTCTGACACACACAACAAAACTATTGACTACACTACACACTAACTACACAAGATTTGCGCTAAATTTCGCAAATCTCTCACATCTCAAAACACCACCATTACTCCTAAAACTTCCCCCTCCCTAAACAACTAAATGTCATGTTTTGATTGGTCGACATGGTACATTATGTCACTGTAATCCAGGAGTGATAAAAAGGTGGTAGCGCTAAGCCTTTTTTGTTGCAGTGAAAGAGAAGCACAACCCATTTTGGAAAAAGAACCCCAACTTCACCTTAAGTTTCTTTAACAGGTGTGGCCTAGAGGAAAGATTATCATCAATCACAATACCTAATGTGAGGTCAAAGTTTCAATAGAAATGCCTTGAGAAAATACAAGAAACAGAAAAACTGCAGGCCCCCTTATTTCTATTAAGAACAACATGGCCTTTTTTGCATTTAAAACCATTCGGAGCCCACACAGCTGTGAGTGTATACATTAATTAGAGCTAGCTGTAACTGTTTGAAAACCACGACCATGGTACAAGCACAGCAATAAATAATTGTATCATCTGCACTAAAATGGACAGATGCATTTAGATTTTGTACTAAGCCATCGAAATAAATGAATAGTGTAGGTCCAAGACAGAATCCTGCAGCACTCAGTAAGTGAGATTAAAAAAAATGAGAGAGAGAAATGTTAGGTCTGAAAGGCCTATTTCCAATAGTGGATGCTAAAGTGATGCCATACAGAGTAAGCGTCTGGTAGATTCTATATTACTAAGATTTTTAGGTAAAAGTTTTATCTGAATTTAGAAGCGGGAAATCATCCACACCTTTATATCTTTAAGACATTTCACTAATTGGGCAAAGTCTGGTTTATGGCTAGATCAAGCTGTGTAGCAATGACACTGGAAATTGGAGTCTATCAGATAGACAATTACCCTCCTAGGATCTGGCGTCCACATATGTGGACATCACATTTTGGGATGTCTGACCCAAAATAATAAATTCTGCTCTACAAGGGCCTGATATCCACTTAAGAGGACATCATACTGCCACTGTTCTATCGGAACTTTAAACATATGTCCTCATATGTGGATCTAATTTTTCTCAGAAACAAAAAACATTTAAAAAAACAAAATCTGGGAATTCTTTTTTTTTTACTTTAAGCCCAAATATCAAAGAGAAATTAAAAATGCATGTCATGGAAGAGTTTGGGTGTTAAGAGGTTAAATAAGACAAACTCATGTCTTTTGATGTGAGAATTTGTTTGTTTCAAGTCTTCCTCAGGTTGTAGTTAAAATAATATTATTTTTGTAGGGAAAAAAATGTTTACTCATTTTATTGTGCTTATTTTACTAAGATTCAGCTAGGACCCTTTCTAACTGTCAATGATAGTTAAAAAATTGCATAGCATGGGGAATTTCTCCACTTCTGAAATCACGTGTTTCAGAGGTGACTTACAGTAAGGGTATCTAACATAATTCATCCTCTTTCTTCATATTTAGCTGCAAGCAACACTCGCTAAGCAGGGTGTGACTGACTTCAAAGTGACATGGACAAAACAGCCTGTGCAGAAGAGCAGGAAGAAACTCGATGGTACACACACACACACACACACACACACACACACACACACACACACACACACACACACACACACACACACACACACACACACACACAGAATGAGTTTTCTCTGAATATTTAAGTGGTTTTATCTCATTTCAGATGCTTGTTTGAACGTGTGAGATTGACTTCCAGAGGACTGTGCTACAACACTGTTCTTTCAAAGGATTACTTTAAATTGTACACTCTTTAAATTTATTATTAGTTAATTATATTAGTCTAGGTATAAAACGGCATGTTTTGTGTGCATTAAGTCTGAATTGTAAGCATTCAACTTTTCTCCTATTTCAGTTTTGTATTTAAAGGTAGTATATTTGACACCACTTGTGCGACATTGAAGCAATACATTAGGGATCCATTTTATTCAAATAATGCTGTTTTGTTAAACCTGCTGGTGTATCTCAGTTTCTTGCAAAGTACCCATTAGGAGACAAGTCTGATGAGTCTTTTAATTGGATTACTGAGACTTAGTTACAGTGGCTTGCAAAAGTGTTCGGCCCCCTTGAACTTTCCCACATTTTGTCACATTACAGCCACAAACATGAATCAATTTTATTGGAATTCCACGTGAAAGACCAACACAAAGTGGTGCACACGTGAGAAGTGGAACGAAAATCATACATGATTCCAAACATTTTTTACAAATAAATAACTGCAAAGTGGGGTGTGTGTAATTGTTCAGCCCTCTTTGGTCTGAGTGCAGTCAGTTGCTCATAGACGTTGCCTGATGAGTGCTAATGACTAAATAGAGTGCACCTGTGTGTAATCTAATGTCAGTACAAATACACCTGCTCTGTGATGGCCTCAGAGGTTGTCTAAGAGAATATTGGGAGCAACAACACCACGAAGTCCAAAGAACACACCAGACAGGTCAGGGATAAAGTTATTGAGAAATTTAAAGCACGTTTAGGCTACAAAAAGATTTCCCAAGCCTTGAACATCCCACGGAGCACTATTCAAGGCTTGAACAGTGCTCTGAATGATCGCTTGAAGTTCAAGCGAAATGGAGGGAGTATGGCACAACTGTAAACCTACCAATACAAGGCTGTCCACCTAAACTCACAGGCCGAACAAGGAGAGCGCTGATCAGAAATGCAGCCAAGAGGCCCATGCTGACTCTGGACGAGCTGCAGAGATCTACAGCTCAGGTGGGGGAATCTGTCCATAGTTCAACTATTAGTCGTACACTGCACAAAGTTGGCCTTTATGGAAGAGTGGCAAGAAGAAAGCCGTTGTTAACAGAAAACCATAGGAAGTCCCGTTTGCAGTTTGCCACAAGCCATGTGGGGGACACAGCAAACATGTGGAAGAAGGTGCTCTGGTCAGATGAGACCAAAATGGAACTTTTAGGCCAAAATGCAAAATGTTAAGTGTGGCGGAAAACTAACACTGCACATCACTCTGAACACACCATCCCCACTGTCAAATATGGTGGTGGCAGCATCATGCTCTGGGGGGGCTTCTCTTCAGCAGGGACAGGGAAGCTGGTCAGAGTTGATGGGAAGATGGATGGAGCCAAATACAGGACAATCTTGGAAGAAAACCTCTTGGAGTCTGCAAAAGACTTGAGACTGGGGCAGAGGTTCACCTTCCAGCAGGACAACGACATAAAGCCAGGGCAACAATGGAATGGTTTCAAACAAAACATATCCATGTGTTAGAATGGCCCAGTCAAAGTCCAGATCGAAATCCAATCGAGAATCTGTGGCAAGATCTGAAAACTGCTGTTCACAAACGCTGTCCATCTAATCTGACTGAGCTGGAGCTGTTTTGCAAAGAAGGATGGGCAAGAATTTCAGTCTGTAGATGTGCAAAGCTGGTAGAGACGTACCTTAAAAGATTGGCAGCTGTAATCGCAGCAAAAGGTGGTTCTACAAAGTATTGACTCAGGGGGCTGAATAATTATGAACACCCCACTTTGCAGTTATTTGTAAAAAATGTTTGGAATCATGTATGATTTTCGTTCCACTTCTCACGTGTGCACCACTTTGTGTTGGTCCTTCACGTGGAATTCCAATAAAATTGATTTATGTTTGTTGCTGTAATGTGACAAAATGTGGAAACGTTCAAGGGGGCCGAATACTTTTGCAAGCCACTGTATTCAGCTTTGTAGGGAATTCTGATCTACACAATTAGGAATGTGTTTGACACTAAGAAGGAACATTTCAAGGATTTGTTTTGTGAGTGTCCTCTAACATTTGCCACTATGAATCTATTTATTTTCTCTTTCATTTAGTAAGCACTATTTTTCCCTCTTAAATACTATAACCTGTTTTATGAAAGGATTATCAAATTAAGTTGTATTGTTTATTTATTTCCTTATTTATTTTAGGAGATCTGAAAATAAATTCTCCTGTATGTGTGTATTATAAGCTTAGTCCCTCACCCAAGACAAGTAAAGTCACTCTGTAACAATACCAATTTTTAGTTGTTGTTAAAACTAAATACATAGTACAGAATAAACACAACATTATAAAAATCCATTCTTGGGTCTGGTCACTGAACTGGGAGTTCAGATAAGGAGGGTGGAGTGCTCACTCCAGGTCAGCTCACTCAATAAAATTACAGATTTTTAGTAGTTGTAATTTATTCCTTTGCATTTGTCAAAACTGAAGACAGATACAGCCTATTCATAAAGGAATGTAATTCGTTTTTGAGCCATGCAATCCAAACTAGACTCATATAGTTATATAGGTGAACGTAAACATTAATTCCCAGGTGAGGTCACTAGACTTCAGGAAGAGAAAAAAAGAACTACTTGCTTGACTTATGAAATAAAAACAAAGGATGTTTCCACATTTACCTCATTGCTGTTATTCAATTCTTTACAGTTCACACTCTCATTTTTATTGTAATAATAAATAAATAAACAATTTTTTTTAAAACTTTCTTTTACTGCCGTATAAATAAATGGTCTGTAAAGCGCTTTACTAGTCCCTAACAACCCCGAAGCGCTTTACACATTCAGTCATTCACACACTGGTGATGCAGCTACATTGTAGCCACAGCCACCCTGGGGCGCACTGACATAGGTCAGGCTGCCAGATACTGGCACCACCGGGCCCTCTGACCACCACTAGTAGGCAACAGGTGAAGTGTCTTACCCAAGTACACCACAACTGAGACTGTCCAAGCCGGGGCTCGAACCAGCAACCTTCCAATAATAAGGCGACCTCTCAACTCTTGGGCCACAATCGCTCAAGAGTTGAATGACATACACAAATAAATGCAATCAGACTGCAAGCTTATATGTAGTTTCCAGGATATTTAAAACTAGAATGAGAGACAAAGCCCTCATTTTAAAGTTCTTTTATTGGTTTTTAAATGTCTTAATGGTCTTGGGCCTTCTTATCTCTCAGATCTGCTTTTATCATATGAACCCTTGCGGACCCTGAGGTCCTCTGGTACTGGCCTTTTGAGAGGCAGCTTTTCAATGGTATGGTCCTCGCCTGTGGAACAGCCTGCCGGAGGACCTCAGGGCCGCAGAGAACGTACATGTTTTTAAGAACAGGCTCAAGACCCACCTTTTTAATTTAACTTTTATTTAACGTTTATTGATTTTATTCTTATTCATTTTTTAATCTTCTTATTCTATTTATATTTATATTGTATCCCGTTCTCATTTATTTTATCGTTTTACCCTGTATATATCCTATTGTGTCATATCTCCAGTGTTTCCTCAGAGGGCGCTCTCTGCACCGGGGCTTTGATCGACCGTGGCTGCTGGGGCACAGGGGGTCCTCTCAGCCCGGCTGGGAGGCTTCTTTGCCTCCCTCCTGCTGTGTGGCCAGCCTGGAGGCTGCGGTCTGTGACCGGCTCCTGGTGCAGACGGCTCCCCTGTTATAGTGTTTCCTCACTTGGCTCATGCGTACCGAGCCCAATTTAACTCTTTGTGTGTGTGTGTGTGTGTGTGTGTGTGTGTGGGGGGGGGGGGGATATGCGTGTATTCACATCGTTTATGTTAATGAGAGTGTGGGGAGTGAGTTGGAAGGTGGGGTGCGGTGGGCTGCTTTTAACCATGTAAAGCACTTTGTGCTACATTTTTTTTGTATGAAAAGTGCTTTATAAATAAAGATTGATTGATTGGTCAGGACCCTCTTCTGGAACAGCTCCAAATTTGAATTTGGGAGATTTTATTAATTGTGTTTTGTCATCAGACTTTCATCATTTACATGCAATACCTTCAAAAGGTATCCTTTTTCGCGCTGAAGGTCCTAACATCATGAGACAATTTCTCTTCCCTTACTGCCCTCCACAAACAGATGTCCCCAGAAGTTCAACAACCTGTAAACGGAGGTCTGTGTAGATTGTACAAAGAATATCGCACAAACATGGAAATACAAAGGAAATACATGGAAATACATTTTTAAAATAAAATTTCAAGGGTTTGTTAAAAAACAAACCTTTTTGGAAATACTTTTGTGTCTTTATGCATCATAGCATTTTATCATTCATCATATGTAGCAAGTTCAAATTACAGATTTGAATATTTGCACTATAACAAAGTCCAATTTTTGTTGCTTATCAACATTCACATTTTGGACAGAGAGGACAGATGGTTTGAAAGAGGAGTGAAAGAAGCCATCTATGTCCACTGTGAGCGACCATCTTTGAACAGAGGTGGGGGTTTACGACACCAACTCTCTGCCATCTATAATCCAGTTTTGAGATCCCTTCCCAGACGCCTTAACGCCCACTCACATCCTGGGCCATCTGATCTCAGGAATTCGCATGATAAGGTGGGGCCAGGTTTCACAATGAACCCACCCGAAACTCTGGCTGATTGGGGCCCACACCCAGTTTCACACCTTGGCTCAGGCGATTAGAGGATCATCAGGGGGTCCTTTTGTCCCTCTGTGGGGGGTCACTCCCACTAGGTTTATATCTGGGACTCTCCACCATTTGACCTTAGAACTGAAGAAGCTTCTCGGATGAGAGGTGAAACGTCTTCAAGTAACTTAAAGAAGTCCAGACGCTTTTCTTTGCAAGCTCCTTTGACTACAATGACCTGGATGACTGAGAACATTCACAGACATGTTGCTTATCAAGTTTTTCTCCTCCCCCCCCCCCCCCCCCCCCCAAATTCTACTTCCTCTCAGTACTGCAGTGTCATTTTTATCATTTTCAAACCATTTTATTTTGGAAAATCTAATTGTACAAGCTAGCCAGGCTAACTCAACTAAACAGTATGTGAGGACTCAGGGCTGTGTGTCGGACAGGGTCGTCTGCAGTACGGGGGCCCCACAGGGAACGGTTCTGGCTCCGTTCCTCTTCACCATCTACACTGCAGACTTCTCCCACAATTCCACCCAGTGCTTCCTGCAGAAGTTCTCTGATGACTCTGCAATAGTCGGCCTCATCACTGATGGGGATGACAAGGAGTACAGAGGTCTGACCCAAGACTTTGTGGACTGGTGCCAGCTGAACTACCTCCAGATCAACGCCAGTAAAACCAAGGAACTGGTGGTAGACTTCCGCAGGCACAAGCATTCTCCACTGCAACCACTGAACATCCAGGGTATGGACATTGAGGCTGTGGACAGCTACAGGTACCTTGGTGTTCATCTGAACAATAGACTGGACTGGACTCATAACTCAGACGCCCTCTACAGGAAAGGGCAGAGCAGGCTGTACCTGCTGCGGAGACTCAGGTCATTTGGAGTGGAGGGCCCACTCCTGAAGACCTTTTATGACTCTGTTGTGGCTTCTGCTATCTTTTATGGTGTGGTCTGCTGGGGCGGCAGCATCTCTGCTGGGGACAGGAAGAGACTGAACAGGCTGATCCGAAGGGCCAGCTCTGTTCTAGGATGCCCTCTGGACCCAGTGGAGGTGGTGAGTGACAGGAGAATGGTGGCTAAGCTGTCATCCCTGTTGGACAACATCTCCCACCCCATGCAGCAGACTGTGACAGCACTGAGCAGCTCCTTCAGTGGGAGACTGCGGCACCCACGGTGTGGGACGGAGAGATTTCGCAGGTTTTTCCTCCCCACTGCTGTCAGACTCCATAATAAAGACTTTAACTGATCAAGCACACACATCCATACATATGCAATAATACTAAGTGCAATAATCCTTTCTGTCATCGTTGTATTCTTACTCAGTTGTATATAGCATTTGTATTTGTATTCTATTTTTATCTTATTGTATATTTATTTTTTTTATTCTACTGTATATAGTATGTTATTACACCACATGCACTGCCAAAGCTTGCTCTGCTTTTAACGATGTGAGGGACCTACCTCAATGGTGTCCAGATGACCAATACAGAATAATGTTTAAAGCCAGATGTTATAGATCTTTCAGGGGTGAGAGTAAGGAGTTTCTGGATCCGGAGAAGGGAATGTTACAAGTGAAAAAGACCGACTTATCGACTGAAACTGTCGGATGAAAGTGCACTACTAGTTGACTCTTGTTTATAGCCAGTCCCAGATGATGTGGAGCGTTGCAGGACGGAAGATTTGGTGGACAGTGCAATTACATTGCAAATCTTGTTAAGGCTGGACAAATAACCGATTACACTACTTAAGATGTTTATTAAAGAACAAGTTAGTGGCCCAGTCAATTCCACTCCTCTTCTGTGGGCTGATCTAATCTGCGCGAAGTCTTCATGCCGCACCAAACCTAGTTCATGCTCTTGTACTGCACTTTCCACTTCAGCGTCCTGCTGTATCTTTCATTGGCCACCGTCACTCAAGGCAACAATTCCCCTTGTACTCTTCTCACTTCTAACTCTGTTGCCACCACTGAAGGCTCTGAGCTTCTGGTTGACAAGCTTTTTGATGTCCTTTGCTTGGCTAGCACACAACCTATAGAAGACAAAACTAGGAGTCTTATTTCTCAATAGGGACGCAAGTAAAACAGAGAAAATGCTGGACAAGCAGAGTTGTCTAAACAGTGAACATCAATTCCCTTGTGACCAAAGAAGCAGAACACCCATGTTTCCGCCCGGTTTCGGACCGGGGACCTTTCGCGTGTGAGGCGAATGTGATAACCACTACACTACAGAAACGGTGAGTGATGGCTTGCTTGGCTTTGGAATGTGTCTCAATCAGTAATCTGGCCAATCTGACAAATCTGATGGCAGGTTACTATCATGCCCTTGAACAGAAGGAACCATGGAGAAGAGACAGACGCTCGCTAGCAAGGAATCTGAACTATAGTCTCGATGTTAGGCTCACTTAAAAACTTTTGACATTTAGGAGTTCTCTGAAGCAAGCGCAGCTCGACATATGCTGCCCTAAGAAGCCCAGAACTGTTATCTAAAGAGGCCATGCGGTTGATCACGTTGTGCATTGGCTGAAAATAGGCCCAAGTCCTGGGCAGGCCAGCTAGAGACACTCATTTCCAAGAGCTTAGTCTGTGCCTGCATCTTCAGTAAATATGGTGACTGGAGACATGTTGGTTTGTGTGAAATTTCCTGAAATTTGGGCTATAGACAACTTTTTACAACATGAGCATCCAAAGGTTACAAGCGTCAGAGCCCTGTACAAGATTTGAGTACTTTCACTCCTCTTTGTGGCAAACAGCAGTACAACCCCATAAGATAAAGCAATGCCTGCAGGCAGACACTTTTGTATCGGGAAACAAAGAAGCATGTTTCCGCCTGGTTTCGGACCAGGGACCTTTCGCGTGTTAGGCGAACGTGATAACCACTACACTACGGAAACTGAGCGTGCACGCCCTCTCGTCATTAGAGGGGCAATTCGATGCCTTCTTAAATTTGAGGACTTTTATGACAGATCATGTAGGACTAGTGAGAAGCGGGGAACTCCCATTTGTGTCATTTTTCAAGCATTCCCCCATTTATGGTTATATTGACAATCCAAATTGTGATCTCGAGATAGCATCTCTTCAAATGGGAGCTGATCTTCTTGTTGACAAGCTCTTTGATGTTCTTTGTCAGGCTAGCACACAACCTACAGAAGACAAACACACGAGACTTATTTGTTAATAGGGACGCAAGTAAAGCAGAGAAAACGCTGGACAAGCAGAGTTCTCTTGGACAAGCTTCTCTTCTCATGGGAGCTCTTGCCTAGAAGACATTTTTGACTTATGAGTGCACAGGTGGAATTGATGTTTTTTCAAACCCATTATAGGACTAGATTGTTAGATCGACTAGGATGTGGTGGAGAAATTCCACAGGGTCTTTTTGAATGATGGACTCTGTGCAAAAAAAAATGCACGTAGCGTGTGATTAACGGGTGTGTGGTCATTCCAGGTAAAAGGCAGAGCAGAGAAGGAGACTGCTCACTCCCCGTCGGGGAATCGAACCCCGGTCTTCCGCGTGACAGGCGGCGATACTGTCCACTATACTAACGAGGACCTGCAAGCCTCTGTCGGCGTCATGTCAACGTGGGATTCGCAGCAGGTATGACACGCAAACTCTCGTCGGCCATGTAAAAAACCCCATCACTTTACCAGGAACTACAGTTTTATGGGTGTTTGACAGAGAACTTTTTTCTGCTTTCAGCAGGGTTCCATGGTGTAACGGTTAGCACTCTGGACTTTGAATCCAGTGATCTGAGTTCAAGTCTCAGTGGAGCCTCATTTGGCTTTCTAGCCCTTTGCTCCGCATTAGCACAAGCTAGCATGAGAGTTTAATGACTTAAAGAACAAGTTAGTGGCCCAGTCAATTCCACTCCTCTTCTGTTGGCTGATCCCATCTGCGCGTGGTCTTCATGCCGCACCAAACCTCGCTCATTCTCTTGTACTGCACTTTCCACTTCAGCGTCCTGCTGTATCTTTCATTGGCCACCGTCACTCAAGGCAACAATTCCCCTTGTACTCTTCTCACTTCTAACTCTGTTGCCACCACTGAAGGCTCTGAGCTTCTGGTTGACAAGCTTTTTGATGTCCTTTGCTTGGCTAGCACACAACCTATAGAAGACAAAACTAGGAGTCTTATTTCTCAATAGGGACGCAAGTAAAACAGAGAAAATGCTGGACAAGCAGAGTTGTCTAAACAGTGAACATCAATTCCCTTGTGACCAAAGAAGCAAAACACCCATGTTTCCGCCCGGTTTCGGACCGGGGACCTTTCGCGTGTGAGGCGAATGTGATAACCACTACACTACGGAAACGGTGAGTGATGGCTTGCTTGGCTTTGGAATGTGTCTCAATCAGTAATCTGGCCAATCTGACAAATCTGATGGCAGGTTACTATCATGCCCTTGAACAGAAGGAACCATGGAGAAGAGACAGACGCTCGCTAGCAAGGAATCTGAACTATAGTCTCGATGTTAGGCTCACTTAAACTTTTGACATTTAGGAGTTCTCTGAAGCAAGCGCAGCTCGACATATGCTGCCCTAAGAAGCCCAGAACTGTTATCTAAAGAGGCCATGCGGTTGATCACGTTGTGCATTGGCTGAAAATAGGCCCAAGTCCTGGGCAGGCCAGCTAGAGACACTCATTTCCAAGAGCTTAGTCTGTGCCTGCATCTTCAGTAAATATGGTGACTGGAGACATGTTGGTTTGTGTGAAATTTCCTGAAATTTGGGCTATAGACAACTTTTTACAACATGAGCATCCAAAGGTTACAAGCGTCAGAGCCCTGTACAAGATTTGAGTACTTTCACTCCTCTTTGTGCCAAACAGCAGTACAACCCCATAAGATAAAGCAATGCCTGCAGGCAGACACTTTTGTATGGGGAAACAAAGAAGCATGTTTCCGCCTGGTTTCGGACCAGGGACCTTTCGCGTGTTAGGCGAACGTGATAACCACTACACTACGGAAACGGAGCGTGCACGCCCTCTCGTCATTAGAGGGGCAATTCGATGCCTTCTTAAATTTGAGGACTTTTATGACAGATCATGTAGGACTAGTGAGAAGCGGGGAACTCCCATTTGTGTCATTTTTCAAGCATTCCCCCATTTATGGTTATATTGACAATCCAAATTGTGATCTCGAGATAGCATCTCTTCAAATGGGAGCTGATCTTCTTGTTGACAAGCTCTTTGATGTTCTTTGTCAGGCTAGCACACAACCTACAGAAGACAAACACACGAGACTTATTTGTTAATAGGGACGCAAGTAAAGCAGAGAAAACGCTGGACAAGCAGAGTTCTCTTGGACAAGCTTCTCTTCTCATGGGAGCTCTTGCCTAGAAGACATTTTTGACTTATGAGTGCACAGGTGGAATTGATGTTTTTTCAAACCCATTATAGGACTAGATTGTTAGATCGACTAGGATGTGGTGGAGAAATTCCACAGGGTCTTTTTGAATGATGGACTCTGTGCAAAAAAAATGCACGTAGCGTGTGATTAACGGGTGTGTGGTCATTCCAGGTAAAAGGCAGAGCAGAGAAGGAGACTGCTCACTCCCCGTCGGGGAATCGAACCCCGGTCTTCCGTGTGACAGGCGGAGATACTGTCCACTATACTAACGAGGACCTGCAAGCCTCTGTCGGCGTCATGTCAACGTGGGATTCGCAGCAGGTATGACACGCAAACTCTCGTCGGCCATGTAAAACACCCCATCACTTTACCAGGAACTACAGTTTTATGGGTGTTTGACAGAGAACTTTTTTCTGCTTTCAGCAGGGTTCCATGGTGTAACGGTTAGCACTCTGGACTTTGAATCCAGTGATCTGAGTTCAAGTCTCAGTGGATCCTCATTTGG
Organism: Astatotilapia calliptera; assembly: GCF_964374335.1. Lineage (NCBI taxonomy): Eukaryota > Metazoa > Chordata > Actinopteri > Cichliformes > Cichlidae > Astatotilapia > Astatotilapia calliptera. The sequence goes on along the minus strand of NC_137432.1, from coordinate 34,144,715 downwards.
CTTTCTAGCCCTTTGCTCCGCATTAGCACAAGCTAGCATGAGAGTTTAATGACTTAAAGAACAAGTTAGTGGCCCAGTCAATTCCACTCCTCTTCTGTTGGCTGATCCCATCTGCGCGTGGTCTTCATGCCGCACCAAACCTCGCTCATGCTCTTGTACTGCACTTTCCACTTCAGCGTCCTGCTGTATCTTTCATTGGCCACCGTCACTCAAGGCAACAATTCCCCTTGTACTCTTCTCACTTCTAACTCTGTTGCCACCACTGAAGGCTCTGAGCTTCTGGTTGACAAGCTTTTTGATGTCCTTTGCTTGGCTAGCACACAACCTATAGAAGACAAAACTAGGAGTCTTATTTCTCAATAGGGACGCAAGTAAAACAGAGAAAATGCTGGACAAGCAGAGTTGTCTAAACAGTGAACATCAATTCCCTTGTGACCAAAGAAGCAAAACACCCATGTTTCCGCCCGGTTTCGGACCGGGGACCTTTCGCGTGTGAGGCGAATGTGATAACCACTACACTACGGAAACGGTGAGTGATGGCTTGCTTGGCTTTGGAATGTGTCTCAATCAGTAATCTGGCCAATCTGACAAATCTGATGGCAGGTTACTATCATGCCCTTGAACAGAAGGAACCATGGAGAAGAGACAGACGCTCGCTAGCAAGGAATCTGAACTATAGTCTCGATGTTAGGCTCACTTAAACTTTTGACATTTAGGAGTTCTCTGAAGCAAGCGCAGCTCGACATATGCTGCCCTAAGAAGCCCAGAACTGTTATCTAAAGAGGCCATGCGGTTGATCACGTTGTGCATTGGCTGAAAATAGGCCCAAGTCCTGGGCAGGCCAGCTAGAGACACTCATTTCCAAGAGCTTAGTCTGTGCCTGCATCTTCAGTAAATATGGTGACTGGAGACATGTTGGTTTGTGTGAAATTTCCTGAAATTTGGGCTATAGACAACTTTTTACAACATGAGCATCCAAAGGTTACAAGCGTCAGAGCCCTGTACAAGATTTGAGTACTTTCACTCCTCTTTGTGCCAAACAGCAGTACAACCCCATAAGATAAAGCAATGCCTGCAGGCAGACACTTTTGTATCGGGAAACAAAGAAGCATGTTTCCGCCTGGTTTCGGACCAGGGACCTTTCGCGTGTTAGGCAAACGTGATAACCACTACACTACGGAAACGGAGCGTGCATGCCCTCTCGTCATTAGAGGGGCAATTCGATGCCTTCTTAAATTTGAGGACTTTTATGACAGATCATGTAGAACTAGTGAGAAGCGGGGAACTCCCATTTGTGTCATTTTTCAAGCATTCCCCCATTTATATATATTTTACAATCCAAATTGTGATCTCGAGATAGCATCTCTTCAAATGGGAGCTGATCTTCTTGTTGACAAGCTCTTTGATGTTCTTTGTCAGGCTAGCACACAACCTACAGAAGACAAACACACGAGACTTATTTGTTAATAGGGACGCAAGTAAAGCAGAGAAAACGCTGGACAAGCAGAGTTCTCTTGGACAAGCTTCTCTTCTCATGGGAGCTCTTGCCTAGAAGACATTTTTGACTTATGAGTGCACAGGTGGAATTGATGTTTTTTCAAACCCATTATAGGACTAGATTGTTAGATCGACTAGGATGTGGTGGAGAAATTCCACAGGGTCTTTTTGAATGATGGACTCTGTGCAAAAAAAATGCACGTAGCGTGCGATTAACGGGTGTGTGGTCATTCCAGGTAAAAGGAAGAGCAGAGAAGGAGACTGCTCACTCCCCGTCGGGGAATCGAACCCCGGTCTTCCGCGTGACAGGCGGAGATACTGTCCACTATACTAACGAGGACCTGCAAGCCTCTGTCGGCGTCATGTCAAGGTGGGATTCGCAGCAGGTATGACACGCAAACTCTCGTCGGCCATGTAAAAAACCCCATCACTTTACCAGGAACTACAGTTTTATGGGTGTTTGACAGAGAACTTTTTTCTGCTTTCAGCAGGGTTCCATGGTGTAACGGTTAGCACTCTGGACTTTGAATCCAGTGATCTGAGTTCAAGTCTCAGTGGATCCTCATTTGGCTTTCTAGCCCTTTGCTCCGCATTAGCACAAGCTAGCATGAGAGTTTAATGACTTAAAGAACAAGTTAGTGGCCCAGTCAATTCCACTCCTCTTCTGTTGGCTGATCCCATCTGCGCGTGGTCTTCATGCCGCACCAAACCTCGCTCATGCTCTTGTACTGCACTTTCCACTTCAGCGTCCTGCTGTATCTTTCATTGGCCACCGTGACTCAAGGCAACAATTCCGCTTGTACTCTTCTCACTTCTAACTCTGTTGCCACCACTGAAGGCTCTGAGCTTCTGGTTGACAAGCTTTTTGATGTCCTTTGCTTGGCTAGCACACAACCTATAGAAGACAAAACTAGGAGTCTTATTTCTCAATAGGGACGCAAGTAAAACAGAGAAAATGCTGGACAAGCAGAGTTGTCTAAACAGTGAACATCAATTCCCTTGTGACCAAAGAAGCAAAACACCCATGTTTCCGCCGGTTTCCGACCGGGGACCTTTCACGTGTGAGGCGAATGTGATAACCACTACACTACGGAAACGGTGAGTGATGGCTTGCTTGGCTTTGGAATGTGTCTCAATCAGTAATCTGGCCAATCTGACAAATCTGATGGCAGGTTACTATCATGCCCTTGAACAGAAGGAACCATGGAGAAGAGACAGACGCTCGCTAGCAAGGAATCTGAACTATAGTCTCGATGTTAGGCTCACTTAAAAACTTTTGACATTTAGGAGTTCTCTGAAGCAAGCGCAGCTCGACATATGCTGCCCTAAGAAGCCCAGAACTGTTATCTAAAGAGGCCATGCGGTTGATCACGTTGTGCATTGGCTGAAAATAGGCCCAAGTCCTGGGCAGGCCAGCTAGAGACACTCATTTCCAAGAGCTTAGTCTGTGCCTGCATCTTCAGTAAATATGGTGACTGGAGACATGTTGGTTTGTGTGAAATTTCCTGAAATTTGGGCTATAGACAACTTTTTACAACATGAGCATCCAAAGGTTACAAGCGTCAGAGCCCTGTACAAGATTTGAGTACTTTCACTCCTCTTTGTGCCAAACAGCAGTACAACCCCATAAGATAAAGTAATGCCTGCAGGCAGACACTTTTGTATCGGGAAACAAAGACACATGTTTCCGCCTGGTTTCGGACCAGGGACCTTTCGCGTGTTAGGCGAACGTGATAACCACTACACTACGGAAACGGAGCGTGCATGCCCTCTCGTCATTAGAGGGGCAATTCGATGCCTTCTTAAATTTGAGGACTTTTATGACAGATCATGTAGGACTAGTGAGAAGCGGGGAACTCCCATTTGTGTCATTTTTCAAGCATTCCCCCATTTATGGTTATATTGACAATCCAAATTGTGATCTCGAGATAGCATCTCTTCAAATGGGAGCTGATCTTCTTGTTGACAAGCTCTTTGATGTTCTTTGTCAGGCTAGCACACAACCTACAGAAGACAAACACACGAGACTTATTTGTTAATAGGGACGCAAGTAAAGCAGAGAAAACGCTGGACAAGCAGAGTTCTCTTGGACAAGCTTCTCTTCTCATGGGAGCTCTTGCCTAGAAGACATTTTTGACTTATGAGTGCACAGGTGGAATTGATGTTTTTTCAAACCCATTATAGGACTAGATTGTTAGATCGACTAGGATGTGGTGGAGAAATTCCACAGGGTCTTTTTGAATGATGGACTCTGTGCAAAAAAAATGCACGTAGCGTGCGATTAACGGGTGTGTGGTCATTCCAGGTAAAAGGAAGAGCAGAGAAGGAGACTGCTCACTCCCCGTCGGGGAATCGAACCCCGGTCTTCCGCGTGACAGGCGGAGATACTGTCCACTATACTAACGAGGACCTGCAAGCCTCTGTCGGCGTCATGTCAAGGTGGGATTCGCAGCAGGTATGACACGCAAACTCTCGTCGGCCATGTAAAAAACCCCATCACTTTACCAGGAACTACAGTTTTATGGGTGTTTGACAGAGAACTTTTTTCTGCTTTCAGCAGGGTTCCATGGTGTAACGGTTAGCACTCTGGACTTTGAATCCAGTGATCTGAGTTCAAGTCTCAGTGGATCCTCATTTGGCTTTCTAGCCCTTTGCTCCGCATTAGCACAAGCTAGCATGAGAGTTTAATGACTTAAAGAACAAGTTAGTGGCCCAGTCAATTCCACTCCTCTTCTGTTGGCTGATCCCATCTGCGCGTGGTCTTCATGCCGCACCAAACCTCGCTCATTCTCTTGTACTGCACTTTCCACTTCAGCGTCCTGCTGTATCTTTCATTGGCCTCCGTGACTCAAGGCAACAATTCCGCTTGTACTCTTCTCACTTCTAACTCTGTTGCCACCACTGAAGGCTCTGAGCTTCTGGTTGACAAGCTTTTTGATGTCCTTTGCTTGGCTAGCACACAACCTATAGAAGACAAAACTAGGAGTCTTATTTCTCAATAGGGACGCAAGTAAAACAGAGAAAATGCTGGACAAGCAGAGTTGTCTAAACAGTGAACATCAATTCCCTTGTGACCAAAGAAGCAAAACACCCATGTTTCCGCCCGGTTTCGGACCGGGGACCTTTCGCGTGTGAGGCGAATGTGATAACCACTACACTACGGAAACGGTGAGTGATGGCTTGCTTGGCTTTGGAATGTGTCTCAATCAGTAATCTGGCCAATCTGACAAATCTGATGGCAGGTTACTATCATGCCCTTGAACAGAAGGAACCATGGAGAAGAGACAGACGCTCGCTAGCAAGGAATCTGAACTATAGTCTCGATGTTAGGCTCACTTAAAAACTTTTGACATTTAGGAGTTCTCTGAAGCAAGCGCAGCTCGACATATGCTGCCCTAAGAAGCCCAGAACTGTTATCTAAAGAGGCCATGCGGTTGATCACGTTGTGCATTGGCTGAAAATAGGCCCAAGTCCTGGGCAGGCCAGCTAGAGACACTCATTTCCAAGAGCTTAGTCTGTGCCTGCATCTTCAGTAAATATGGTGACTGGAGACATGTTGGTTTGTGTGAAATTTCCTGAAATTTGGGCTATAGACAACTTTTTACAACATGAGCATCCAAAGGTTACAAGCGTCAGAGGCCTGTACAAGATTTGAGTACTTTCACTCCTCTTTGTGCCAAACAGCAGTACAACCCCATAAGATAAAGTAATGCCTGCAGGCAGACACTTTTGTATCGGGAAACAAAGACACATGTTTCCGCCTGGTTTCGGACCAGGGACCTTTCACGTGTTAGGCGAACGTGATAACCACTACACTACGGAAACGGAGCGTGCATGCCCTCTCGTCATTAGAGGGGCAATTCGATGCCTTCTTAAATTTGAGGACTTTTATGACAGATCATGTAGGACTAGTGAGAAGCGGGGAACTCCCATTTGTGTCATTTTTCAAGCATTCCCCCATTTATGGTTATATTGACAATCCAAATTGTGATCTCGAGATAGCATCTCTTCAAATGGGAGCTGATCTTCTTGTTGACAAGCTCTTTGATGTTCTTTGTCAGGCTAGCACACAACCTACAGAAGACAAACACACGAGACTTATTTGTTAATAGGGACGCAAGTAAAGCAGAGAAAACGCTGGACAAGCAGAGTTCTCTTGGACAAGCTTCTCTTCTCATGGGAGCTCTTGCCTAGAAGACATTTTTGACTTATGAGTGCACAGGTGGAATTGATGTTTTTTCAAACCCATTATAGGACTAGATTGTTAGATCGACTAGGATGTGGTGGAGAAATTCCACAGGGTCTTTTTGAATGATGGACTCTGTGCAAAAAAAATGCACGTAGCGTGCGATTAACGGGTGTGTGGTCATTCCAGGTAAAAGGAAGAGCAGAGAAGGAGACTGCTCACTCCCCGTCGGGGAATCGAACCCCGGTCTTCCGCGTGATAGGCGGAGATACTGTCCACTATACTAACGAGGACCTGCAAGCCTCTGTCGGCGTCATGTCAACGTGGGATTCGCAGCAGGTATGACACGCAAACTCTCGTCGGCCATGTAAAAAACCCCATCACTTTACCAGGAACTACAGTTTTATGGGTGTTTGACAGAGAACTTTTTTCTGCTTTCAGCAGGGTTCCATGGTGTAACGGTTAGCACTCTGGACTTTGAATCCAGTGATCTGAGTTCAAGTCTCAGTGGATCCTCATTTGGCTTTCTAGCCCTTTGCTCCGCATTAGCACAAGCTAGCATGAGAGTTTAATGACTTAAAGAACAAGTTAGTGGCCCAGTCAATTCCACTCCTCTTCTGTTGGCTGATCCCATCTGCGCGTGGTCTTCATGCCGCACCAAACCTCGCTCATGCTCTTGTACTGCACTTTCCACTTCAGCGTCCTGCTGTATCTTTCATTGGCCTCCGTGACTCAAGGCAACAATTCCGCTTGTACTCTTCTCACTTCTAACTCTGTTGCCACCACTGAAGGCTCTGAGCTTCTGGTTGACAAGCTTTTTGATGTCCTTTGCTTGGCTAGCACACAACCTATAGAAGACAAAACTAGGAGTCTTATTTCTCAATAGGGACGCAAGTAAAACAGAGAAAATGCTGGACAAGCAGAGTTGTCTAAACAGTGAACATCAATTCCCTTGTGACCAAAGAAGCAAAACACCCATGTTTCCGCCCGGTTTCGGACCGGGGACCTTTCGCGTGTGAGGCGAATGTGATAACCACTACACTACGGAAACGGTGAGTGATGGCTTGCTTGGCTTTGGAATGTGTCTCAATCAGTAATCTGGCCAATCTGACAAATCTGATGGCAGGTTACTATCATGCCCTTGAACAGAAGGAACCATGGAGAAGAGACAGACGCTCGCTAGCAAGGAATCTGAACTATAGTCTCGATGTTAGGCTCACTTAAAAACTTTTGACATTTAGGAGTTCTCTGAAGCAAGCGCAGCTCGACATATGCTGCCCTAAGAAGCCCAGAACTGTTATCTAAAGAGGCCATGCGGTTGATCACGTTGTGCATTGGCTGAAAATAGGCCCAAGTCCTGGGCAGGCCAGCTAGAGACACTCATTTCCAAGAGCTTAGTCTGTGCCTGCATCTTCAGTAAATATGGTGACTGGAGACATGTTGGTTTGTGTGAAATTTCCTGAAATTTGGGCTATAGACAACTCTTTACAACATGAGCATCCAAAGGTTACAAGCGTCAGAGCCCTGTACAAGATTTGAGTACTTTCACTCCTCTTTGTGCCAAACAGCAGTACAACCCCATAAGATAAAGTAATGCCTGCAGGCAGACACTTTTGTATCGGGAAACAAAGACACATGTTTCCGCCTGGTTTCGGACCAGGGACCTTTCGCGTGTTAGGCGAACGTGATAACCACTACACTACGGAAACGGAGCGTGCATGCCCTCTCGTCATTAGAGGGGCAATTCGATGCCTTCTTAAATTTGAGGACTTTTATGACAGATCATGTAGGACTAGTGAGAAGCGGGGAACTCCCATTTGTGTCATTTTTCAAGCATTCCCCCATTTATGGTTATATTGACAATCCAAATTGTGATCTCGAGATAGCATCTCTTCAAATGGGAGCTGATCTTCTTGTTGACAAGCTCTTTGATGTTCTTTGTCAGGCTAGCACACAACCTACAGAAGACAAACACACGAGACTTATTTGTTAATAGGGACGCAAGTAAAGCAGAGAAAACGCTGGACAAGCAGAGTTCTCTTGGACAAGCTTCTCTTCTCATGGGAGCTCTTGCCTAGAAGACATTTTTGACTTATGAGTGCACAGGTGGAATTGATGTTTTTTCAAACCCATTATAGGACTAGATTGTTAGATCGACTAGGATGTGGTGGAGAAATTCCACAGGGTCTTTTTGAATGATGGACTCTGTGCAAAAAAAATGCACGTAGCGTGCGATTAACGGGTGTGTGGTCATTCCAGGTAAAAGGAAGAGCAGAGAAGGAGACTGCTCACTCCCCGTCGGGGAATCGAACCCCGGTCTTCCGCGTGACAGGCGGAGATACTGTCCACTATACTAACGAGGACCTGCAAGCCTCTGTCGGCGTCATGTCAAGGTGGGATTCGCAGCAGGTATGACACGCAAACTCTCGTCGGCCATGTAAAAAACCCCATCACTTTACCAGGAACTACAGTTTTATGGGTGTTTGACAGAGAACTTTTTTCTGCTTTCAGCAGGGTTCCATGGTGTAACGGTTAGCACTCTGGACTTTGAATCCAGTGATCTGAGTTCAAGTCTCAGTGGATCCTCATTTGGCTTTCTAGCCCTTTGCTCCGCATTAGCACAAGCTAGCATGAGAGTTTAATGACTTAAAGAACAAATTAGTGGCCCAGTCAATTCCACTCCTCTTCTGTTGGCTGATCCCATCTGCGCGTGGTCTTCATGCCGCACCAAACCTCGCTCATGCTCTTGTACTGCACTTTCCACTTCAGCGTCCTGCTGTATCTTTCATGTGGCCACCGTGACTCAAGGCAACAATTCCCCTTGTACTCTTCTCACTTCTAACTCTGTTGCCACCACTGAAGGCTCTGAGCTTCTGGTTGACAAGCTTTTTGATGTCCTTTGCTTGGCTAGCACACAACCTATAGAAGACAAAACTAGGAGTCTTATTTCTCAATAGGGACGCAAGTAAAACAGAGAAAATGCTGGACAAGCAGAGTTGTCTAAACAGTGAACATCAATTCCCTTGTGACCAAAGAAGCAAAACACCCATGTTTCCGCCCGGTTTCGGACCGGGGACCTTTCGCGTGTGAGGCGAATGTGATAACCACTACACTACGGAAACGGTGAGTGATGGCTTGCTTGGCTTTGGAATGTGTCTCAATCAGTAATCTGGCCAATCTGACAAATCTGATGGCAGGTTACTATCATGCCCTTGAACAGAAGGAACCATGGAGAAGAGACAGACACTCGCTAGCAAGGAATCTGTACTATAGTCTTGATGTTAGGCTCACTTAAAAACTTTTGACATTTAGGAGTTCTCTGAAGCAAGCGCAGCTCGACATATGCTGCCCTAAGAAGCCCAGAACTGTTATCTAAAGAGGCCATGCGGTTGATCACGTTGTGCATTGGCTGAAAATAGGCCCAAGTCCTGGGCAGGCCAGCTAGAGACACTCATTTCCAAGAGCTTAGTCTGTGCCTGCATCTTCAGTAAATATGGTGACTGGAGACATGTTGGTTTGTGTGAAATTTCCTGAAATTTGGGCTATAGACAACTCTTTACAACATGAGCATCCAAAGGTTACAAGCGTCAGAGCCCTGTACAAGATTTGAGTACTTTCACTCCTCTTTGTGCCAAACAGCAGTACAACCCCATAAGATAAAGTAATGCCTGCAGGCAGACACTTTTGTATGGGGAAACAAAGAAGCATGTTTCCGCCTGGTTTCGGACCAGGGACCTTTCGCGTGTTAGGCGAACGTGATAACCACTACACTACGGAAACGGAGCGTGCATGCCCTCTCGTCATTAGAGGGGCAATTCGATGCCTTCTTAAATTTGAGGACTTTTATGACAGATCATGTAGGACTAGTGAGAAGCGGGGAACTCCCATTTGTGTCATTTTTCAAGCATTCCCCCATTTATGGTTATATTGACAATCGAAATTGTGATCTCGAGATAGCATCTCTTCAAATGGGAGCTGATCTTCTTGTTGACAAGCTCTTTGATGTTCTTTGTCAGGCTAGCACACAACCTACAGAAGACAAACACACGAGACTTATTTGTTAATAGGGACGCAAGTAAAGCAGAGAAAACGCTGGACAAGCAGAGTTCTCTTGGACAAGCTTCTCTTCTCATGGGAGCTCTTGCCTAGAAGACATTTTTGACTTATGAGTGCACAGGTGGAATTGATGTTTTTTCAAACCCATTATAGGACTAGATTGTTAGATCGACTAGGATGTGGTGGAGAAATTCCACAGGGTCTTTTTGAATGATGGACTCTGTGCAAAAAAAATGCACGTAGCGTGCGATTAACGGGTGTGTGGTCATTCCAGGTAAAAGGCAGAGCAGAGAAGGAGACTGCTCACTCCCCGTCGGGGAATCGAACCCCGGTCTTCCGCGTGACAGGCGGAGATACTGTCCACTATACTAACGAGGACCTGCAAACCTCTGTTGGCGTCATGTCAAGGTGGGATTCGCAGCAGGTATGACACGCAAACTCTCGTCGGCCATGTAAAAAACCCCATCACTTTACCAGGAACTACAGTTTTATGGGTGTTTGACAGAGAACTTTTTTCTGCTTTCAGCAGGGTTCCATGGTTTAACGGTTAGCACTCTGGACTTTGAATCCAGTGATCTGAGTTCAAGTCTCAGTGGAGCCTCATTTGGCTTTCTAGCCCTTTGCTCCGCATTAGCACAAGCTAGCATGAGAGTTTAATGACTTAAAGAACAAGTTAGTGGCCCAGTCAATTCCACTCCTCTTCTGTTGGCTGATCCCATCTGCGCGTGGTCTTCATGCCGCACCAAACCTCGCTCATCCTCTTGTACTGCACTTTCCACTTCAGCGTCCTGCTGTATCTTTCATTGGCCACCGTGACTCAAGGCAACAATTCCCCTTGTACTCTTCTCACTTCTAACTCTGTTGCCACCACTGAAGGCTCTGAGCTTCTGGTTGACAAGCTTTTTGATGTCCTTTGCTTGGCTAGCACACAACCTATAGACGACAAAACTAGGAGTCTTATTTCTCAATAGGGACGCAAGTAAAACAGAGAAAATGCTGGACAAGCAGAGTTGTCTAAACAGTGAACATCAATTCCCTTGTGACCAAAGAAGCAAAACACCCATGTTTCCGCCCGGTTTCGGACCAGGGACCTTTCGCGTGTGAGGCGAATGTGATAACCACTACACTACGGAAACTGTGAGTGATGGCTTGCTTGCCTTTGGAATGTGTCTCAATCAGTAATCTGGCCAATCTGACAAATCTGATGGCAGGTTACTATCATGCCCTTGAACAGAAGGAACCATGGAGAAGAGACAGACGCTCGCTAGCAAGGAATCTGAACTATAGTCTCGATGTTAGGCTCACTTAAAAACTTTTGACATTTAGGAGTTCTCTGAAGCAAGCGCAGCTCGACATATGCTGCCCTAAGAAGCCCAGAACTGTTATCTAAAGAGGCCATGCGGTTGATCACGTTGTGCATTGGCTGAAAATAGGCCCAAGTCCTGGGCAGGCCAGCTAGAGACACTCATTTCCAAGAGCTTAGTCTGTGCCTGCATCTTCAGTAAATATGGTGACTGGAGACATGTTGGTTTGTGTGAAATTTCCTGAAATTTGGGCTATAGACAACTTTTTACAACATGAGCATCCAAAGGTTACAAGCGTCAGAGCCCTGTACAAGATTTGAGTACTTTCACTCCTCTTTGTGCCAAACAGCAGTACAACCCCATAAGATAAAGTAATGCCTGCAGGCAGACACTTTTGTATCGGGAAACAAAGACACATGTTTCTGCCTGGTTTCGGACCAGGGACCTTTCGCGTGTTAGGCGAACGTGATAACCACTACACTACGGAAACGGAGCGTGCATGCCCTCTCGTCATTAGAGGGGCAATTCGATGCCTTCTTAAATTTGAGGACTTTTATGACAGATCATGTAGGACTAGTGAGAAGCGGGGAACTCCCATTTGTGTCATTTTTCAAGCATTCCCCCATTTATGGTTATATTGACAATCCAAATTGTGATCTCGAGATAGCATCTCTTCAAATGGGAGCTGATCTTCTTGTTGACAAGCTCTTTGATGTTCTTTGTCAGGCTAGCACACAACCTACAGAAGACAAACACACGAGACTTATTTGTTAATAGGGACGCAAGTAAAGCAGAGAAAACGCTGGACAAGCAGAGTTCTCTTGGACAAGCTTCTCTTCTCATGGGAGCTCTTGCCTAGAAGACATTTTTGACTTATGAGTGCACAGGTGGAATTGATGTTTTTTCAAACCCATTATAGGACTAGATTGTTAGATCGACTAGGATGTGGTGGAGAAATTCCACAGGGTCTTTTTGAATGATGGACTCTGTGCAAAAAAAATGCACGTAGCGTGCGATTAACGGGTGTGTGGTCATTCCAGGTAAAAGGAAGAGCAGAGAAGGAGACTGCTCACTCCCCGTCGGGGAATCGAACCCCGGTCTTCCGCGTGACAGGCGGAGATACTGTCCACTATACTAACGAGGACCTGCAAGCCTCTGTCGGCGTCATGTCAAGGTGGGATTCGCAGCAGGTATGACACGCAAACTCTCGTCGGCCATGTAAAAAACCCCATCACTTTACCAGGAACTACAGTTTTATGGGTGTTTGACAGAGAACTTTTTTCTGCTTTCAGCAGGGTTCCATGGTGTAACGGTTAGCACTCTGGACTTTGAAAATCCAGTGATCTGAGTTCAAGTCTCAGTGGAGCCTCATTTGGCTTTCTAGCCCTTTGCTCCGCATTAGCACAAGCTAGCATGAGAGTTTAATGACTTAAAGAACAAGTTAGTGGCCCAGTCAATTCCACTCCTCTTCTGTTGGCTGATCCCATCTACGCGTGGTCTTCATTCCGCACCAAACCTCGCTCATGCTCTTGTACTGCACTTTCCACTTCAGCGTCCTGCTGTATCTTTCATTGGCCTCCGTGACTCAAGGCAACAATTCCCCTTGTACTCTTCTCACTTCTAACTCTGTTGCCACCACTGAAGGCTCTGAGCTTCTGGTTGACAAGCTTTTTGATGTCCTTTGCTTGGCTAGCACACAACCTATAGAAGACAAAACTAGGAGTCTTATTTCTCAATAGGGACGCAAGTAAAACAGAGAAAATGCTGGACAAGCAGAGTTGTCTAAACAGTGAACATCAATTCCCTTGTGACCAAAGAAGCAAAACACCCATGTTTCCGCCCGGTTTCGGACCGGGGACCTTTCGCGTGTGAGGCGAATGTGATAACCACTACACTACGGAAACGGTGAGTGATGGCTTGCTTGGCTTTGGAATGTGTCTCAATCAGTAATCTGGCCAATCTGACAAATCTGATGGCAGGTTACTGTCATGCCCTTGAACAGAAGGAACCATGGAGAAGAGACAGACGCTCGCTAGCAAGGAATCTGAACTATAGTCTCGATGTTAGGCTCACTTAAAAACTTTTGACATTTAGGAGTTCTCTGAAGCAAGCGCAGCTCGACATATGCTGCCCTAAGAAGCCCAGAACTGTTATCTAAAGAGGCCATGCGGTTGATCACGTTGTGCATTGGCTGAAAATAGGCCCAAGTCCTGGGCAGGCCAGCTAGAGACACTCATTTCCAAGAGCTTAGTCTGTGCCTGCATCTTCAGTAAATATGGTGACTGGAGACATGTTGGTTTGTGTGAAATTTCCTGAAATTTGGGCTATAGACAACTTTTTACAACATGAGCATCCAAAGGTTACAAGCGTCAGAGCCCTGTACAAGATTTGAGTACTTTCACTCCTCTTTGTGCCAAACAGCAGTACAACCCCATAAGATAAAGCAATGCCTGCAGGCAGACACTTTTGTATGGGGAAACAAAGAAGCATGTTTCCGCCTGGTTTCGGACCAGGGACCTTTCGCGTGTTAGGCGAACGTGATAACCACTACACTACGGAAACGGAGCGTGCATGCCCTCTCGTCATTAGAGGGGCAATTCGATGCCTTCTTAAATTTGAGGACTTTTATGACAGATCATGTAGGACTAGTGAGAAGCGGGGAACTCCCATTTGTGTCATTTTTCAAGCATTCCCCCATTTATGGTTATATTGACAATCGAAATTGTGATCTCGAGATAGCATCTCTTCAAATGGGAGCTGATCTTCTTGTTGACAAGCTCTTTGATGTTCTTTGTCAGGCTAGCACACAACCTACAGAAGACAAACACACGAGACTTATTTGTTAATAGGGACGCAAGTAAAGCAGAGAAAACGCTGGACAAGCAGAGTTCTCTTGGACAAGCTTCTCTTCTCATGGGAGCTCTTGCCTAGAAGACATTTTTGACTTATGAGTGCACAGGTGGAATTGATGTTTTTTCAAACCCATTATAGGACTAGATTGTTAGATCGACTAGGATGTGGTGGAGAAATTCCACAGGGTCTTTTTGAATGATGGACTCTGTGCAAAAAAAATGCACGTAGCGTGCGATTAACGGGTGTGTGGTCATTCCAGGTAAAAGGCAGAGCAGAGAAGGAGACTGCTCACTCCCCGTCGGGGAATCGAACCCCGGTCTTCCGCGTGACAGGCGGAGATACTGTCCACTATACTAACGAGGACCTGCAAACCTCTGTTGGCGTCATGTCAAGGTGGGATTCGCAGCAGGTATGACACGCAAACTCTCGTCGGCCATGTAAAAAACCCCATCACTTTACCAGGAACTACAGTTTTATGGGTGTTTGACAGAGAACTTTTTTCTGCTTTCAGCAGGGTTCCATGGTTTAACGGTTAGCACTCTGGACTTTGAATCCAGTGATCTGAGTTCAAGTCTCAGTGGAGCCTCATTTGGCTTTCTAGCCCTTTGCTCCGCATTAGCACAAGCTAGCATGAGAGTTTAATGACTTAAAGAACAAGTTAGTGGCCCAGTCAATTCCACTCCTCTTCTGTTGGCTGATCCCATCTGCGCGTGGTCTTCATGCCGCACCAAACCTCGCTCATCCTCTTGTACTGCACTTTCCACTTCAGCGTCCTGCTGTATCTTTCATTGGCCACCGTGACTCAAGGCAACAATTCCCCTTGTACTCTTCTCACTTCTAACTCTGTTGCCACCACTGAAGGCTCTGAGCTTCTGGTTGACAAGCTTTTTGATGTCCTTTGCTTGGCTAGCACACAACCTATAGAAGACAAAACTAGGAGTCTTATTTCTCAATAGGGACGCAAGTAAAACAGAGAAAATGCTGGACAAGCAGAGTTGTCTAAACAGTGAACATCAATTCCCTTGTGACCAAAGAAGCAAAACACCCATGTTTCCGCCCGGTTTCGGACCGGGGACCTTTCGCGTGTGAGGCGAATGTGATAACCACTACACTACGGAAACGGTGAGTGATGGCTTGCTTGGCTTTGGAATGTGTCTCAATCAGTAATCTGGCCAATCTGACAAATCTGATGGCAGGTTACTGTCATGCCCTTGAACAGAAGGAACCATGGAGAAGAGACAGACGCTCGCTAGCAAGGAATCTGAACTATAGTCTCGATGTTAGGCTCACTTAAAAACTTTTGACATTTAGGAGTTCTCTGAAGCAAGCGCAGCTCGACATATGCTGCCCTAAGAAGCCCAGAACTGTTATCTAAAGAGGCCATGCGGTTGATCACGTTGTGCATTGGCTGAAAATAGGCCCAAGTCCTGGGCAGGCCAGCTAGAGACACTCATTTCCAAGAGCTTAGTCTGTGCCTGCATCTTCAGTAAATATGGTGACTGGAGACATGTTGGTTTGTGTGAAATTTCCTGAAATTTGGGCTATAGACAACTTTTTACAACATGAGCATCCAAAGGTTACAAGCGTCAGAGCCCTGTACAAGATTTGAGTACTTTCACTCCTCTTTGTGCCAAACAGCAGTACAACCCCATAAGATAAAGCAATGCCTGCAGGCAGACACTTTTGTATCGGGAAACAAAGAAGCATGTTTCCGCCTGGTTTCGGACCAGGGACCTTTCGCGTGTTAGGCGAACGTGATAACCACTACACTACGGAAACGGAGCGTGCATGCCCTCTCGTCATTAGAGGGGCAATTCGATGCCTTCTTAAATTTGAGGACTTTTATGACAGATCATGTAGGACTAGTGAGAAGCGGGGAACTCCCATTTGTGTCATTTTTCAAGCATTCCCCCATTTATGGTTATATTGACAATCGAAATTGTGATCTCGAGATAGCATCTCTTCAAATGGGAGCTGATCTTCTTGTTGACAAGCTCTTTGATGTTCTTTGTCAGGCTAGCACACAACCTACAGAAGACAAACACACGAGACTTATTTGTTAATAGGGACGCAAGTAAAGCAGAGAAAACGCTGGACAAGCAGAGTTCTCTTGGACAAGCTTCTCTTCTCATGGGAGCTCTTGCCTAGAAGACATTTTTGACTTATGAGTGCACAGGTGGAATTGATGTTTTTTCAAACCCATTATAGGACTAGATTGTTAGATCGACTAGGATGTGGTGGAGAAATTCCACAGGGTCTTTTTGAATGATGGACTCTGTGCAAAAAAAATGCACGTAGCGTGCGATTAACGGGTGTGTGGTCATTCCAGGTAAAAGGAAGAGCAGAGAAGGAGACTGCTCACTCCCCGTCGGGGAATCGAACCCCGGTCTTCCGCGTGACAGGCGGAGATACTGTCCACTATACTAACGAGGACCTGCAAGCCTCTGTCGGCGTCATGTCAAGGTGGGATTCGCAGCAGGTATGACACGCAAACTCTCGTCGGCCATGTAAAAAACCCCATCACTTTACCAGGAACTACAGTTTTATGGGTGTTTGACAGAGAACTTTTTTCTGCTTTCAGCAGGGTTCCATGGTGTAACGGTTAGCACTCTGGACTTTGAATCCAGTGATCTGAGTTCAAGTCTCAGTGGATCCTCATTTGGCTTTCTAGCCCTTTGCTCCGCATTAGCACAAGCTAGCATGAGAGTTTAATGACTTAAAGAACAAGTTAGTGGCCCAGTCAATTCCACTCCTCTTCTGTTGGCTGATCCCATCTGCGCGTGGTCTTCATGCCGCACCAAACCTCGCTCATGCTCTTGTACTGCACTTTCCACTTCAGCGTCCTGCTGTATCTTTCATTGGCCACCGTGACTCAAGGGAACAATTCCGCTTGTACTCTTCTCACTTCTAACTCTGTTGCCACCACTGAAGGCTCTGAGCTTCTGGTTGACAAGCTTTTTGATGTCCTTTGCTTGGCTAGCACACAACCTATAGAAGACAAAACTAGGAGTCTTATTTCTCAATAGGGACGCAAGTAAAACAGAGAAAATGCTGGACAAGCAGAGTTGTCTAAACAGTGAACATCAATTCCCTTGTGACCAAAGAAGCAAAACACCCATGTTTCCGCCCGGTTTCGGAACACGGACCTTTCGCGTGTGAGGCGAATGTGATAACCACTACACTACGGAAACGGTGAGTGATGGCTTGCTTGCCTTTGGAATGTGTCTCAATCAGTAATCTGGCCAATCTGATGGCAGGTTACTATCATGCCCTTGAACAGAAGGAACCATGGAGAAGAGACAGACGCTCGCTAGCAAGGAATCTGAACTATAGTCTCGATGTTAGGCTCACTTAAAAACTTTTGACATTTAGGAGTTCTCTGAAGCAAGCGCAGCTCGACATATGCTGCCCTAAGAAGCCCAGAACTGTTATCTAAAGAGGCCATGCGGTTGATCACGTTGTGCATTGGCTGAAAATAGGCCCAAGTCCTGGGCAGGCCAGCTAGAGACACTCATTTCCAAGAGCTTAGTCTGTGCCTGCATCTTCAGTAAATATGGTGACTGGAGACATGTTGGTTTGTGTGAAATTTCCTGAAATTTGGGCTATAGACAACTTTTTACAACATGAGCATCCAAAGGTTACAAGCGTCAGAGCCCTGTACAAGATTTGAGTACTTTCACTCCTCTTTGTGCCAAACAGCAGTACAACCCCATAAGATAAAGCAATGCCTGCAGGCAGACACTTTTGTATCGGGAAACAAAGAAGCATGTTTCCGCCTGGTTTCGGACCAGGGACCTTTCGCGTGTTAGGCGAACGTGATAACCACTACACTACGGAAACGGAGCGTGCATGCCCTCTCGTCATTAGAGGGGCAATTCGATGCCTTCTTAAATTTGAGGACTTTTATGACAGATCATGTAGGACTAGTGAGAAGCGGGGAACTCCCATTTGTGTCATTTTTCAAGCATTCCCCCATTTATGGTTATATTGACAATCCAAATTGTGACCTCGAGATAGCATCTCTTCAAATGGGAGCTGATCTTCTTGTTGACAAGCTCTTTGATGTTCTTTGTCAGGCTAGCACACAACCTACAGAAGACAAACACACGAGACTTATTTGTTAATAGGGACGCAAGTAAAGCAGAGAAAACGCTGGACAAGCAGAGTTCTCTTGGACAAGCTTCTCTTCTCATGGGAGCTCTTGCCTAGAAGACATTTTTGACTTATGAGTGCACAGGTGGAATTGATGTTTTTTCAAACCCATTATAGGACTAGATTGTTAGATCGACTAGGATGTGGTGGAGAAATTCCACAGGGTCTTTTTGAATGATGGACTCTGTGCAAAAAAAATGCACGTAGCGTGCGATTAACGGGTGTGTGGTCATTCCAGGTAAAAGGCAGAGCAGAGTAGGAGACTGCTCACTCCCCGTCGGGGAATCGAACCCCGGTCTTCCGCGTGACAGGCGGAGATACTGTCCACTATACTAACGAGGACCTGCAAACCTCTGTCGGCATCATGTCAAGGTGGGATTCGCAGCAGGTATGACACGCAAACTCTCGTCGGCCATGTAAAAAACCCCATCACTTTACCAGGAACTACAGTTTTATGGGTGTTTGACAGAGAACTTTTTTCTGCTTTCAGCAGGGTTCCATGGTGTAACGGTTAGCACTCTGGACTTTGAATCCAGTGATCTGAGTTCAAGTCTCAGTGGAGCCTCATTTGGCTTTCTAGCCCTTTGCTCCGCATTAGCACAAGCTAGCATGAGAGTTTAATGACTTAAAGAACAAGTTAGTGGCCCAGTCAATTCCACTCCTCTTCTGTTGGCTGATCCCATCTGCGCGTGGTCTTCATGCCGCACCAAACCTCGCTCATCCTCTTGTACTGCACTTTCCACTTCAGCGTCCTGCTGTATCTTTCATTGGCCACCGTGACTCAAGGGAACAATTCCGCTTGTACTCTTCTAACTCTGTTGCCACCACTGAAGGCTCTGAGCTTCTGGTTGACAAGCTTTTTGATGTCCTTTGGCGCCAGTGTCCGGCAGCCTCGCCTCTGTCAGTGCGCCCCAGGGTGGCTGTGGCTACAATGTAGCTTGCCATCACCAGTGTGTGAATGTGTGCGTGAATGGGTGGATGACTGGATATGTGAAGCGCTTTGGGGTCCTTAGGGACTAGTAAAGCGCTACATAAATACAGGCCATTTACCATTTACCATTTTGCTTGGCTAGCACACAACCTATAGAAGACAAAACTAGGAGTCTTATTTCTCAATAGGGACGCAAGTAAAACAGAGAAAATGCTGGACAAGCAGAGTTGTCTAAACAGTGAACATCAATTCCCTTGTGACCAAAGAAGCAAAACACCCATGTTTCCGCCCGGTTTCGGACCGGGGACCTATCGCGTGTGAGGTGAATGTGATAACCACTACACTACGGAAACGGTGAGTGACGGCTTGCTTGGCTTTGGAATGTGTCTCAATCAGTAATCTGGCCAATCTGACAAATCTGATGGCAGGTTACTATCATGCCCTTGAACAGAAGGAACCATGGAGAAGAGACAGACGCTCGCTAGCAAGGAATCTGAACTATAGTCTCGATGTTAGGCTCACTTAAAAACTTTTGACATTTAGGAGTTCTCTGAAGCAAGCGCAGCTCGACATATGCTGCCCTAAGAAGCCCAGAACTGTTATCTAAAGAGGCCATGCGGTTGATCACGTTGTGCATTGGCTGAAAATAGGCCCAAGTCCTGGGCAGGCCAGCTAGAGACACTCATTTCCAAGAGCTTAGTCTGTGCCTGCATCTTCAGTAAATATGGTGACTGGAGACATGTTGGTTTGTGTGAAATTTCCTGAAATTTGGGCTATAGACAACTTTTTACAACATGAGCATCCAAAGGTTACAAGCGTCAGAGCCCTGTACAAGATTTGAGTACTTTCACTCCTCTTTGTGCCAAACAGCAGTACAACCCCATAAGATAAAGCAATGCCTGCAGGCAGACACTTTTGTATCGGGAAACAAAGAAGCATGTTTCCGCCTGGTTTCGGACCAGGGACCTTTCGCGTGTTAGGCGAACGTGATAACCACTACACTACGGAAACGGAGCGTGCATGCCCTCTCGTCATTAGAGGGGCAATTCGATGCCTTCTTAAATTTGAGGACTTTTATGACAGATCATGTAGGACTAGTGAGAAGCGGGGAACTCCCATTTGTGTCATTTTTCAAGCATTCCCCCATTTATGGTTATATTGACAATCCAAATTGTGATCTCGAGATAGCATTTCTTCAAATGGGAGCTGATCTTCTTGTTGACAAGCTCTTTGATGTTCTTTGTCAGGCTAGCACACAACCTACAGAAGACAAACACACGAGACTTATTTGTTAATAGGGACGCAAGTAAAGCAGAGAAAACGCTGGACAAGCAGAGTTCTCTTGGACAAGCTTCTCTTCTCATGGGAGCTCTTGCCTAGAAGACATTTTTGACTTATGAGTGCACAGGTGGAATTGATGTTTTTTCAAACCCATTATAGGACTAGATTGTTAGATCGACTAGGATGTGGTGGAGAAATTCCACAGGGTCTTTTTGAATGATGGACTCTGTGCAAAAAAAATGCACGTAGCGTGCGATTAACGGGTGTGTGGTCATTCCAGGTAAAAGGCAGAGCAGAGAAGGAGACTGCTCACTCCCCGTCGGGGAATCGAACCCCGGTCTTCCGCGTGACAGGCGGAGATACTGTCCACTATACTAACGAGGACCTGCAAGCCTCTGTCGGCATCATGTCAAGGTGGGATTCGCAGCAGGTATGACACGCAAACTCTCGTCGGCCATGTAAAAAACCCCATCACTTTACCAGGAACTACAGTTTTATGGGTGTTTGACAGAGAACTTTTTTCTGCTTTCAGCAGGGTTCCATGGTGTAACGGTTAGCACTCTGGACTTTGAATCCAGTGATCTGAGTTCAAGTCTCAGTGGAGCCTCATTTGGCTTTCTAGCCCTTTGCTCCGCATTAGCACAAGCTAGCATGAGAGTTTAATGACTTAAAGAACAAGTTAGTGGCCCAGTCAATTCCACTCCTCTTCTGTTGGCTGATCCCATCTGCGCGTGGTCTTCATGCCGCACCAAACCTCGCTCATCCTCTTGTACTGCACTTTCCACTTCAGCGTCCTGCTGTATCTTTCATTGGCCACCGTGACTCAAGGCAACAATTCCCCTTGTACTCTTCTCACTTCTAACTCTGTTGCCACCACTGAAGGCTCTGAGCTTCTGGTTGACAAGCTTTTTGATGTCCTTTGCTTGGCTAGCACACAACCTATAGACGACAAAACTAGGAGTCTTATTTCTCAATAGGGACGCAAGTAAAACAGAGAAAATGCTGGACAAGCAGAGTTGTCTAAACAGTGAACATCAATTCCCTTGTGACCAAAGAAGCAAAACACCCATGTTTCCGCCCGGTTTCGGACCACGGACCTTTCGCGTGTGAGGCGAATGTGATAACCACTACACTACGGAAACTGTGAGTGACGGCTTGCTTGCCTTTGGAATGTGTCTCAATCAGTAATCTGGCCAATCTGACAAATCTGATGGCAGGTTACTATCATGCCCTTGAACAGAAGGAACCATGGAGAAGAGACAGACGCTCGCTAGCAAGGAATCTGAACTATAGTCTCGATGTTAGGCTCACTTAAAAACTTTTGACATTTAGGAGTTCTCTGAAGCAAGCGCAGCTCGACATATGCTGCCCTAAGAAGCCCAGAACTGTTATCTAAAGAGGCCATGCGGTTGATCACGTTGTGCATTGGCTGAAAATAGGCCCAAGTCCTGGGCAGGCCAGCTAGAGACACTCATTTCCAAGAGCTTAGTCTGTGCCTGCATCTTCAGTAAATATGGTGACTGGAGACATGTTGGTTTGTGTGAAATTTCCTGAAATTTGGGCTATAGACAACTTTTTACAACATGAGCATCCAAAGGTTACAAGCGTCAGAGCCCTGTACAAGATTTGAGTACTTTCACTCCTCTTTGTGCCAAACAGCAGTACAACCCCATAAGATAAAGCAATGCCTGCAGGCAGACACTTTTGTATGGGGAAACAATAAGCATGTTTCCGCCTGGTTTCGGACCAGGGACCTTTCGCGTGTTAGGCGAACGTGATAACCACTACACTACGGAAACGGAGCGTGCATGCCCTCTCGTCATTAGAGGGGCAATTCGATGCCTTCTTAAATTTGAGGACTTTTATGACAGATCATGTAGGACTAGTGAGAAGCGGGGAACTCCCATTTGTGTCATTTTTCAAGCATTCCCCCATTTATGGTTATATTGACAATCCAAATTGTGATCTCGAGATAGCATCTCTTCAAATGGGAGCTGATCTTCTTGTTGACAAGCTCTTTGATGTTCTTTGTCAGGCTAGCACACAACCTACAGAAGACAAACACACGAGACTTATTTGTTAATAGGGACGCAAGTAAAGCAGAGAAAACGCTGGACAAGCAGAGTTCTCTTGGACAAGCTTCTCTTCTCATGGGAGCTCTTGCCTAGAAGACATTTTTGACTTATGAGTGCACAGGTGGAATTGATGTGTTTTCAAACCCATTATAGGACTAGATTGTTAGATCGACTAGGATCTGGTGGAGAAATTCCACAGGGTCTTTTTGAATGATTGTCTCTGTGCAAAAAAAATGCACGTAGCGTGCGATTAACGGGTGTGTGGTCATTCCAGGTTAAAGGCAGAGCAGAGAAGGAGACTGCTCACTCCCCGTCGGGGAATCGAACCCCGGTCTTCCGCGTGACAGGCGGAGATACTGTCCACTATACTAACGAGGACCTGCAAGCCTCTGTCGGCATCATGTCAAGGTGGGATTCGCAGCAGGTATGACACGCAAACTCTCGTCGGCCATGTAAAAAACCCCATCACTTTACCAGGAACTACAGTTTTATGGGTGTTTGACAGAGAACTTTTTTCTGCTTTCAGCAGGGTTCCATGGTGTAACGGTTAGCACTCTGGACTTTGAATCCAGTGATCTGAGTTCAAGTCTCAGTGGAGCCTCATTTGGCTTTCTAGCCCTTTGCTCCGCATTAGCACAAGCTAGCATGAGAGTTTAATGACTTAAAGACAAGTTAGTGGCCCAGTCAATTCCACTCCTCTTCTGTTGGCTGATCCCATCTGCGTGTGGTCTTCATGCCGCACCAAACCTCGCTCATGCTCTTGTACTGCACTTTCCACTTCAGCGTCCTGCTGTATCTTTCATTGGCCACCGTGACTCAAGGCAACAATTCCCCTTGTACTCTTCTCACTTCTAACTCTGTTGCCACCACTGAAGGCTCTGAGCTTCTGGTTGACAAGCTTTTTGATGTCCTTTGGCGCCAGTGTCCGGCAGCCTCGCCTCTGTCAGTGCACCCCAGGGTGGCTGTGGCTACAATGTAGCTTGCCATCACCAGTGTGTGAATGTGTGCGTGAATGGGTGGATGACTGGATATGTGAAGCGCTTTGGGGTCCTTAGGGACTAGTAAAGCGCTACATAAATACAGGCCATTTACCATTTACCATTTTGCTTGGCTAGCACACAACCTATAGAAGACAAAACTAGGAGTCTTATTTCTCAATAGGGACGCAAGTAAAACAGAGAAAATGCTGGACAAGCAGAGTTGTCTAAACAGTGAACATCAATTCCCTTGTGACCAAAGAAGCAAAACACCCATGTTTCCGCCCGGTTTCGGACCGGGGACCTTTCGCGTGTGAGGCGAATGTGATAACCACTACACTACGGAAACGGTGAGTGACGGCTTGCTTGGCTTTGGAATGTGTCTCAATCAGTAATCTGGCCAATCTGACAAATCTGATGGCAGGTTACTATCATGCCCTTGAACAGAAGGAACCATGGAGAAGAGACAGACGCTCGCTAGCAAGGAATCTGAACTATAGTCTCGATGTTAGGCTCACTTAAAAACTTTTGACATTTAGGAGTTCTCTGAAGCAAGCGCAGCTCGACATATGCTGCCCTAAGAAGCCCAGAACTGTTATCTAAAGAGGCCATGCGGTTGATCACGTTGTGCATTGGCTGAAAATAGGCCCAAGTCCTGGGCAGGCCAGCTAGAGACACTCATTTCCAAGAGCTTAGTCTGTGCCTGCATCTTCAGTAAATATGGTGACTGGAGACATGTTGGTTTGTGTGAAATTTCCTGAAATTTGGGCTATAGACAACTTTTTACAACATGAGCATCCAAAGGTTACAAGCGTCAGAGCCCTGTACAAGATTTGAGTACTTTCACTCCTCTTTGTGTCAAACAGCAGTACAACCCCATAAGATAAAGCAATGCCTGCAGGCAGACACTTTTGTATGGGGAAACAAAGAAGCATGTTTCCGCCTGGTTTCGGACCAGGGACCTTTCGCGTGTTAGGCGAACGTGATAACCACTACACTACGGAAACGGAGCGTGCATGCCCTCTCGTCATTAGAGGGGCAATTCGATGCCTTCTTAAATTTGAGGACTTTTATGACAGATCATGTAGGACTAGTGAGAAGCGGGGAACTCCCATTTGTGTCATTTTTCAAGCATTCCCCCATTTATGGTTATATTGACAATCCAAATTGTGATCTCGAGATAGCATTTCTTCAAATGGGAGCTGATCTTCTTGTTGACAAGCTCTTTGATGTTCTTTGTCAGGCTAGCACACAACCTACAGAAGACAAACACACGAGACTTATTTGTTAATAGGGACGCAAGTAAAGCAGAGAAAACGCTGGACAAGCAGAGTTCTCTTGGACAAGCTTCTCTTCTCATGGGAGCTCTTGCCTAGAAGACATTTTTGACTTATGAGTGCACAGGTGGAATTGATGTTTTTTCAAACCCATTATAGGACTAGATTGTTAGATCGACTAGGATGTGGTGGAGAAATTCCACAGGGTCTTTTTGAATGATGGACTCTGTGCAAAAAAAATGCACGTAGCGTGCGATTAACGGGTGTGTGGTCATTCCAGGTAAAAGGCAGAGCAGAGAAGGAGATTGCTCACTCCCCGTCGGGGAATCGAACCCCGGTCTTCCGCGTGACAGGCGGAGATACTGTCCACTATACTAACGAGGACCTGCAAACCTCTGTCGGCGTCATGTCAAGGTGGGATTCGCAGCAGGTATGACACGCAAACTCTCGTCGGCCATGTAAAAAACCCCATCACTTTACCAGGAACTACAGTTTTATGGGTGTTTGACAGAGAACTTTTTTCTGCTTTCAGCAGGGTTCCATGGTGTAACGGTTAGCACTCTGGACTTTGAATCCAGTGATCTGAGTTCAAGTCTCAGTGGAGCCTCATTTGGCTTTCTAGCCCTTTGCTCCGCATTAGCACAAGCTAGCATGAGAGTTTAATGACTTAAAGAACAAGTTAGTGGCCCAGTCAATTCCACTCCTCTTCTGTTGGCTGATCCCATCTGCGCGTGGTCTTCATGCCGCACCAAACCTCGCTCATCCTCTTGTACTGCACTTTCCACTTCAGCGTCCTGCTGTATCTTTCATTGGCCACCGTGACTCAAGGCAACAATTCCCCTTGTACTCTTCTCACTTCTAACTCTGTTGCCACCACTGAAGGCTCTGAGCTTCTGGTTGACAAGCTTTTTGATGTCCTTTGCTTGGCTAGCACACAACCTATAGACGACAAAACTAGGAGTCTTATTTCTCAATAGGGACGCAAGTAAAACAGAGAAAATGCTGGACAAGCAGAGTTGTCTAAACAGTGAACATCAATTCCCTTGTGACCAAAGAAGCAAAACACCCATGTTTCCGCCCGGTTTCGGACCACGGACCTTTCGCGTGTGAGGCGAATGTGATAACCACTACACTACGGAAACTGTGAGTGATGGCTTGCTTGCCTTTGGAATGTGTCTCAATCAGTAATCTGGCCAATCTGACAAATCTGATGGCAGGTTACTATCATGCCCTTGAACAGAAGGAACCATGGAGAAGAGACAGACGCTCGCTAGCAAGGAATCTGAACTATAGTCTCGATGTTAGGCTCACTTAAAAACTTTTGACATTTAGGAGTTCTCTGAAGCAAGCGCAGCTCGACATATGCTGCCCTAAGAAGCCCAGAACTGTTATCTAAAGAGGCCATGCGGTTGATCACGTTGTGCATTGGCTGAAAATAGGCCCAAGTCCTGGGCAGGCCAGCTAGAGACACTCATTTCCAAGAGCTTAGTCTGTGCCTGCATCTTCAGTAAATATGGTGACTGGAGACATGTTGGTTTGTGTGAAATTTCCTGAAATTTGGGCTATAGACAACTTTTTACAACATGAGCATCCAAAGGTTACAAGCGTCAGAGCCCTGTACAAGATTTGAGTACTTTCACTCCTCTTTGTGCCAAACAGCAGTACAACCCCATAAGATAAAGCAATGCCTGCAGGCAGACACTTTTGTATCGGGAAACAAAGAAGCATGTTTCCGCCTGGTTTCGGACCAGGGACCTTTCGCGTGTTAGGCGAACGTGATAACCACTACACTACGGAAACGGAGCGTGCATGCCCTCTCGTCATTAGAGGGGCAATTCGATGCCTTCTTAAATTTGAGGACTTTTATGACAGATCATGTAGGACTAGTGAGAAGCGGGGAACTCCCATTTGTGTCATTTTTCAAGCATTCCCCCATTTATGGTTATATTGACAATCCAAATTGTGATCTCGAGATAGCATCTCTTCAAATGGGAGCTGATCTTCTTGTTGACAAGCTCTTTGATGTTCTTTGTCAGGCTAGCACACAACCTACAGAAGACAAACACACGAGACTTATTTGTTAATAGGGACGCAAGTAAAGCAGAGAAAACGCTGGACAAGCAGAGTTCTCTTGGACAAGCTTCTCTTCTCATGGGAGCTCTTGCCTAGAAGACATTTTTGACTTATGAGTGCACAGGTGGAATTGATGTTTTTTCAAACCCATTATAGGACTAGATTGTTAGATCGACTAGGATCTGGTGGAGAAATTCCACAGGGTCTTTTTGAATGATGGACTCTGTGCAAAAAAAATGCACGTAGCGTGCGATTAACGGGTGTGTGGTCATTCCAGGTAAAAGGAAGAGCAGAGAAGGAGACTGCTCACTCCCCGTCGGGGAATCGAACCCCGGTCTTCCGCGTGACAGGCGGAGATACTGTGCACTATACTAACGAGGACCTTCAAACCTCTGTCGGCGTCATGTCAAGGTGGGATTCGCAGCAGGTATGACACGCAAACTCTCGTCGGCCATGTAAAAAACCCCATCACTTTACCAGGAACTACAGTTTTATGGTTGTTTGACAGAGAACTTTTTTCTGCTTTCAGCAGGGTTCCATGGTGTAACGGTTAGCACTCTGGACTTTGACTCCAGTGATCTGAGTTCAAGTCTCAGTGGAGCCTCATTTGGCTTTCTAGCCCTTTGCTCCGCATTAGCACAAGCTAGCATGAGAGTTTAATGACTTAAAGAAAAACTTAGTGGCCCAGTCAATTCCACTCCTCTTCTGTTGGCTGATCCCATCTGCGCGTGGTCTTCATGCCGCACCAAACCTCGCTCTTGCTCTTGTACTGCACTTTCCACTTCAGCGTCCTGCTGTATCTTTCATTGGCTACCGTCACTCAAGGCAACAATTCCCCTTGTACTCTTCTCACTTCTAACTCTGTTGCCACCACTGAAGGCTCAGAGCTTCTGGTTGACAAGCTTTTTGATGTCCTTTGCTTGGCTAGCACACAACCTATAGAAGACAAAACTAGGAGTCTTATTTCTCAATAGGGACGCAAGTAAAACAGAGAAAATGCTGGACAAGCAGAGTTGTCTAAACAGTGAACATCAATTCCCTTGTGACCAAAGAAGCAAAACACCCATGTTTCCGCCCGGTTTCGGACCACGGACCTTTCGCGTGTGAGGCGAATGTGATAACCACTACACTACGGAAACGGTGAGTGATGGCTTGCTTGGCTTTGGAATGTGTCTCAATCAGTAATCTGGCCAATCTGACAAATCTGATGGCAGGTTACTATCATGCCCTTGAACAGAAGGAACCATGGAGAAGAGACAGACGCTCGCTAGCAAGGAATCTGTACTATAGTCTCGATGTTAGTCTCACTTAAAAACTTTTGACATTTAGGAGTTCTCTGAAGCAAGCGCAGCTCGACATATGCTGCCCTAAGAAGCCCAGAACTGTTATCTAAAGAGGCCATGCGGTTGATCACGTTGTGCATTGGCTGAAAATAGGCCCAAGTCCTGGGCAGGCCAGCTAGAGACACTCATTTCCAAGAGCTTAGTCTGTGCCTGCATCTTCAGTAAATATGGTGACTGGAGACATGTTGGTTTGTGTGAAATTTCCTGAAATTTGGGCTATAGACAACTTTTTACAAAATGAGCATCCAAAGGTTACAAGCGTCAGAGCCCTGTACAAGATTTGAGTACTTTCACTCCTCTTTGTGCCAAACAGCAGTACAACCCCATAAGATAAAGCAATGCCTGCAGGCAGACACTTTTGTATGGGGAAACAAAGAAGCATGTTTCCGCCTGGTTTCGGACCAGGGACCTTTCGCGTGTTAGGCGAACGTGATAACCACTACACTACGGAAACGGAGCGTGCATGCCCTCTCGTCATTAGAGGGGCAATTCGATGCCTTCTTAAATTTGAGGACTTTTATGACAGATCATGTAGGACTAGTGAGAAGCGGGGAACTCCCATTTGTGTCATTTTTCAAGCATTCCCCCATTTATGGTTATATTGACAATCCAAATTGTGATCTCGAGATAGCATCTCTTCAAATGGGAGCTGATCTTCTTGTTGACAAGCTCTTTGATGTTCTTTGTCAGGCTAGCACACAACCTACAGAAGACAAACACACGAGACTTATTTGTTAATAGGGACGCAAGTAAAGCAGAGAAAACGCTGGACAAGCAGAGTTCTCTTGGACAAGCTTCTCTTCTCATGGGAGCTCTTGCCTAGAAGACATTTTTGACTTATGAGTGCACAGGTGGAATTGATGTTTTTTCAAACCCATTATAGGACTAGATTGTTAGATCGACTAGGATGTGGTGGAGAAATTCCACAGGGTCTTTTTGAATGATGGACTCTGTGCAAAAAAAATGCACGTAGCGTGCGATTAACGGGTGTGTGGTCATTCCAGGTAAAAGGAAGAGCAGAGAAGGAGACTGCTCACTCCCCGTCGGGGAATCGAACCCCGGTCTTCCGCGTGACAGGCGGAGATACTGTCCACTATACTAACGAGGACCTGCAAACCTCTGTCGGCATCATGTCAAGGTGGGATTCGCAGCAGGTATGACACGCAAACTCTCGTCGGCCATGTAAAAAACCCCATCACTTTACCAGGAACTACAGTTTTATGGGTGTTTGACAGAGAACTTTTTTCTGCTTTCAGCAGGGTTCCATGGTGTAACGGTTAGCACTCTGGACTTTGAAAATCCAGTGATCTGAGTTCAAGTCTCAGTGGAGCCTCATTTGGCTTTCTAGCCCTTTGCTCCGCATTAGCACAAGCTAGCATGAGAGTTTAATGACTTAAAGAACAAGTTAGTGGCCCAGTCAATTCCACTCCTCTTCCGTTGGCTGATCCCATCTGCGCGTGGTCTTCATGCCGCACCAAACCTCGCTCATCCTCTTGTACTGCACTTTCCACTTCAGCGTCCTGCTGTATCTTTCATTGGCCACCGTGACTCAAGGCAACAATTCCCCTTGTACTCTTCTCACTTCTAACTCTGTTGCCACCACTGAAGGCTCTGAGCTTCTGGTTGACAAGCTTTTTGATGTCCTTTGCTTGGCTAGCACACAACCTATAGACGACAAAACTAGGAGTCTTATTTCTCAATAGGGACGCAAGTAAAACAGAGAAAATGCTGGACAAGCAGAGTTGTCTAAACAGTGAACATCAATTCCCTTGTGACCAAAGAAGCAAAACACCCATGTTTCCGCCCGGTTTCGGACCGGGGACCTTTCGCGTGTGAGGCGAATGTGATAACCACTACACTACGGAAACTGTGAGTGATGGCTTGCTTGGCTTTGGAATGTGTCTCAATCAGTAATCTGGCCAATCTGACAAATCTGATGGCAGGTTACTATCATGCCCTTGAACAGAAGGAACCATGGAGAAGAGACAGACGCTCGCTAGCAAGGAATCTGAACTATAGTCTCGATGTTAGGCTCACTTAAAAACTTTTGACATTTAGGAGTTCTCTGAAGCAAGCGCAGCTCGACATATGCTGCCCTAAGAAGCCCAGAACTGTTATCTAAAGAGGCCATGCGGTTGATCACGTTGTGCATTGGCTGAAAATAGGCCCAAGTCCTGGGCAGGCCAGCTAGAGACACTCATTTCCAAGAGCTTAGTCTGTGCCTGCATCTTCAGTAAATATGGTGACTGGAGACATGTTGGTTTGTGTGAAATTTCCTGAAATTTGGGCTATAGACAACTTTTTACAACATGAGCATCCAAAGGTTACAAGCGTCAGAGCCCTGTACAAGATTTGAGTACTTTCACTCCTCTTTGTGCCAAACAGCAGTACAACCCCATAAGATAAAGTAATGCCTGCAGGCAGACACTTTTGTATCGGGAAACAAAGACACATGTTTCCGCCTGGTTTCGGACCAGGGACCGTTCGCGTGTTAGGCGAACGTGATAACCACTACACTACGGAAACGGAGCGTGCATGCCCTCTCGTCATTAGAGGGGCAATTCGATGCCTTCTTAAATTTGAGGACTTTTATGACAGATCATGTAGGACTAGTGAGAAGCGGGGAACTCCCATTTGTGTCATTTTTCAAGCATTCCCCCATTTATGGTTATATTGACAATCCAAATTGTGATCTCGAGATAGCATCTCTTCAAATGGGAGCTGATCTTCTTGTTGACAAGCTCTTTGATGTTCTTTGTCAGGCTAGCACACAACCTACAGAAGACAAACACACGAGACTTATTTGTTAATAGGGACGCAAGTAAAGCAGAGAAAACGCTGGACAAGCAGAGTTCTCTTGGACAAGCTTCTCTTCTCATGGGAGCTCTTGCCTAGAAGACATTTTTGACTTATGAGTGCACAGGTGGAATTGATGTTTTTTCAAACCCATTATAGGACTAGATTGTTAGATCGACTAGGATGTGGTGGAGAAATTCCACAGGGTCTTTTTGAATGATGGACTCTGTGCAAAAAAAATGCACGTAGCGTGCGATTAACGGGTGTGTGGTCATTCCAGGTAAAAGGAAGAGCAGAGAAGGAGACTGCTCACTCCCCGTCGGGGAATCGAACCCCGGTCTTCCGCGTGACAGGCGGAGATACTGTCCACTATACTAACGAGGACCTGCAAACCTCTGTCGGCATCATGTCAAGGTGGGATTCGCAGCAGGTATGACACGCAAACTCTCGTTGGCCATGTAAAAAACCCCATCACTTTACCAGGAACTACAGTTTTATGGGTGTTTGACAGAGAACTTTTTTCTGCTTTCAGCAGGGTTCCATGGTGTAACGGTTAGCACTCTGGACTTTGAATCCAGTGATCTGAGTTCAAGTCTCAGTGGAGCCTCATTTGGCTGTCTAGCCCTTTGCTCCGCATTAGCACAAGCTAGCATGAGAGTTTAATGACTTAAAGAACAAGTTAGTGGCCCAGTCAATTCCACTCCTCTTCTGTTGGCTGATCCCATCTGCGCGTGGTCTTCATGCCGCACCAAACCTCGCTCATCCTCTTGTACTGCACTTTCCACTTCAGCGTCCTGCTGTATCTTTCATTGGCCACCGTGACTCAAGGGAACAATTCCGCTTGTACTCTTCTCACTTCTAACTCTGTTGCCACCACTGAAGGCTCTGAGCTTCTGGTTGACAAGCTTTTTGATGTCCTTTGCTTGGCTAGCACACAACCTATAGAAGACAAAACTAGGAGTCTTATTTCTCAATAGGGACGCAAGTAAAACAGAGAAAATGCTGGACAAGCAGAGTTGTCTAAACAGTGAACATCAATTCCCTTGTGACCAAAGAAGCAAAACACCCATGTTTCCGCCCGGTTTCGGACCACGGACCTTTCGCGTGTGAGGCGAATGTGATAACCACTACACTACGGAAACGGTGAGTGACGGCTTGCTTGGCTTTGGAATGTGTCTCAATCAGTAATCTGGCCAATCTGACAAATCTGATGGCAGGTTACTATCATGCCCTTGAACAGAAGGAACCATGGAGAAGAGACAGACGCTCGCTAGCAAGGAATCTGAACTATAGTCTCGATGTTAGGCTCACTTAAAAACTTTTGACATTTAGGAGTTCTCTGAAGCAAGCGCAGCTCGACATATGCTGCCCTAAGAAGCCCAGAACTGTTATCTAAAGAGGCCATGCGGTTGATCACGTTGTGCATTGGCTGAAAATAGGCCCAAGTCCTGGGCAGGCCAGCTAGAGACACTCATTTCCAAGAGCTTAGTCTGTGCCTGCATCTTCAGTAAATATGGTGACTGGAGACATGTTGGTTTGTGTGAAATTTCCTGAAATTTGGGCTATAGACAACTTTTTACAACATGAGCATCCAAAGGTTACAAGCGTCAGAGCCCTGTACAAGATTTGAGTACTTTCACTCCTCTTTGTGCCAAACAGCAGTACAACCCCATAAGATAAAGCAATGCCTGCAGGCAGACACTTTTGTATCGGGAAACAAAGAAGCATGTTTCCGCCTGGTTTCGGACCAGGGACCTTTCGCGTGTTAGGCGAACGTGATAACCACTACACTACGGAAACGGAGCGTGCATACCCTCTCGTCATTAGAGGGGCAATTCGATGCCTTCTTAAATTTGAGGACTTTTATGACAGATCATGTAGGACTAGTGAGAAGCGGGGAACTCCCATTTGTGTCATTTTTCAAGCATTCCCCCATTTATGGTTATATTGACAATCCAAATTGTGATCTCGAGATAGCATTTCTTCAAATGGGAGCTGATCTTCTTGTTGACAAGCTCTTTGATGTTCTTTGTCAGGCTAGCACACAACCTACAGAAGACAAACACACGAGACTTATTTGTTAATAGGGACGCAAGTAAAGCAGAGAAAACGCTGGACAAGCAGAGTTCTCTTGGACAAGCTTCTCTTCTCATGGGAGCTCTTGCCTAGAAGACATTTTTGACTTATGAGTGCACAGGTGGAATTGATGTTTTTTCAAACCCATTATAGGACTAGATTGTTAGATCGACTAGGATGTGGTGGAGAAATTCCACAGGGTCTTTTTGAATGATGGACTCTGTGCAAAAAAAATGCACGTAGCGTGCGATTAACGGGTGTGTGGTCATTCCAGGTAAAAGGCAGAGCAGAGAAGGAGACTGCTCACTCCCCGTCGGGGAATCGAACCCCGGTCTTCCGCGTGACAGGCGGAGATACTGTCCACTATACTAACGAGGACCTGCAAACCTCTGTCGGCGTCATGTCAAGGTGGGATTCGCAGCAGGTATGACACGCAAACTCTCGTCGGCCATGTAAAAAACCCCATCACTTTACCAGGAACTACAGTTTTATGGGTGTTTGACAGAGAACTTTTTTCTGCTTTCAGCAGGGTTCCATGGTGTAACGGTTAGCACTCTGGACTTTGAATCCAGTGATCTGAGTTCAAGTCTCAGTGGAGCCTCATTTGGCTTTCTAGCCCTTTGCTCCGCATTAGCACAAGCTAGCATGAGAGTTTAATGACTTAAAGAACAAGTTAGTGGCCCAGTCAATTCCACTCCTCTTCTGTTGGCTGATCCCATCTGCGCGTGGTCTTCATGCCGCACCAAACCTCGCTCATCCTCTTGTACTGCACTTTCCACTTCAGCGTCCTGCTGTATCTTTCATTGGCCACCGTGACTCAAGGCAACAATTCCCCTTGTACTCTTCTCACTTCTAACTCTGTTGCCACCACTGAAGGCTCTGAGCTTCTGGTTGACAAGCTTTTTGATGTCCTTTGCTTGGCTAGCACACAACCTATAGACGGCAAGTAAAACAGAGAAAATGCTGGACAAGCAGAGTTGTCTAAACAGTGAACATCAATTCCCTTGTGACCAAAGAAGCAAAACACCCATGTTTCCGCCCGGTTTCGGACCACGGACCTTTCGCGTGTGAGGCGAATGTGATAACCACTACACTACGGAAATGGTGAGTGACGGCTTGCTTGCCTTTGGAATGTGTCTCAATCAGTAATCTGGCCAATCTGACAAATCTGATGGCAGGTTACTATCATGCCCTTGAACAGAAGGAACCATGGAGAAGAGACAGACGCTCGCTAGCAAGGAATCTGAACTATAGTCTCGATGTTAGGCTCACTTAAAAACTTTTGACATTTAGGAGTTCTCTGAAGCAAGCGCAGCTCGACATATGCTGCCCTAAGAAGCCCAGAACTGTTATCTAAAGAGGCCATGCGGTTGATCACGTTGTGCATTGGCTGAAAATAGGCCCAAGTCCTGGGCAGGCCAGCTAGAGACACTCATTTCCAAGAGCTTAGTCTGTGCCTGCATCTTCAGTAAATATGGTGACTGGAGACATGTTGGTTTGTGTGAAATTTCCTGAAATTTGGGCTATAGACAACTTTTTACAACATGAGCATCCAAAGGTTACAAGCGTCAGAGCCCTGTACAAGATTTGAGTACTTTCACTCCTCTTTGTGCCAAACAGCAGTACAACCCCATAAGATAAAGCAATGCCTGCAGGCAGACACTTTTGTATGGGGAAACAAAGAAGCATGTTTCCGCCTGGTTTCGGACCAGGGACCTTTCGCGTGTTAGGCGAACGTGATAACCACTACACTACGGAAACGGAGCGTGCATGCCCTCTCGTCATTAGAGGGGCAATTCGATGCCTTC
This sequence comes from Astatotilapia calliptera, assembly GCF_964374335.1. Lineage (NCBI taxonomy): Eukaryota > Metazoa > Chordata > Actinopteri > Cichliformes > Cichlidae > Astatotilapia > Astatotilapia calliptera. The sequence goes on along the minus strand of NC_137432.1, from coordinate 34,110,030 downwards.
TTAAATTTGAGGACTTTTATGACAGATCATGTAGGACTAGTGAGAAGCGGGGAACTCCCATTTGTGTCATTTTTCAAGCATTCCCCCATTTATGGTTATATTGACAATCCAAATTGTGATCTCGAGATAGCATCTCTTCAAATGGGAGCTGATCTTCTTGTTGACAAGCTCTTTGATGTTCTTTGTCAGGCTAGCACACAACCTACAGAAGACAAACACACGAGACTTATTTGTTAATAGGGACGCAAGTAAAGCAGAGAAAACGCTGGACAAGCAGAGTTCTCTTGGACAAGCTTCTCTTCTCATGGGAGCTCTTGCCTAGAAGACATTTTTGACTTATGAGTGCACAGGTGGAATTGATGTTTTTTCAAACCCATTATAGGACTAGATTGTTAGATTGACTAGGATGTGGTGGAGAAATTCCACAGGGTCTTTTTGAATGATGGACTCTGTGCAAAAAAAATGCACGTAGCGTGCGATTAACGGGTGTGTGGTCATTCCAGGTAAAAGGCAGAGCAGAGAAGGAGACTGCTCACTCCCCGTCGGGGAATCGAACCCCGGTCTTCCGCGTGACAGGCAGAGATACTGTCCACTATACTAACGAGGACCTGCAAGCCTCTGTCGGCGTCATGTCAAGGTGGGATTCGCAGCAGGTATGACACGCAAACTCTCGTCGGCCATGTAAAAAACCCCATCACTTTACCAGGAACTACAGTTTTATGGGTGTTTGACAGAGAACTTTTTTCTGCTTTCAGCAGGGTTCCATGGTGTAACGGTTAGCACTCTGGACTTTGAATCCAGTGATCTGAGTTCAAGTTCCAACAATGCTAGTGTTAGCGGCGCTAACGGCTGCAGACAGGAAGATACTGCCAGCACCGGAAACGTGCTCGTCATCTCCGAGCATGAAGTAAGGAGAGCCTTCAAGAGAGTGAACACCAGGAAAGCAGCAGGACCAGACGGCATCCCAGGTCGTATCCTAAGAGACTGCGCATACCAGCTAGCTCCTGTGTTCACTGAGATATTCAACATCTCTTTATCTCAGTCGGTGATCCCCACATGCTTCAAAGAGTCCATCATTGTTCCTGTCCCGAAGAAACCCCACCCTGCTTCTCTCAATGACTATCGCCCTGTAGCCCTCACCTCAGTAGTGATGAAGTGCTTTGAACGCCTGGTCAGAGACTTCATCATTTCTTCACTACCAGACACACTGGACCCACTACAGTTCGCTTACCGTCCAAATCGTTCCACAGACGATGCCATCTTTCATCTCCTCCACACATCACTCACTCACTTGGACACTAGAAGGGGGAATTATGTTAAAATGCTCTTCATAGACTACAGCTCTGCATTTAACACCATAATTCCCTCCACACTCACCACCAAGCTGGAGCATCTGGGACTCAGCTCATCTATGTGTCAGTGGATCTCCAACTTCCTAACTGGCAGACCACAGGCAGTAAGGATGGGCGGACATGTCTCAGCCTCCACCACTCTCAGCACTGGAGCCCCCCAGGGGTGTGTTCTGAGCCCCCTGCTGTACTCTCTGTACACATATGACTGCGTGGCCACTACCAGCTCCACCACCATCATCAAGTTTGCTGACGACACCGTCGTGGTGGGCCTGATCTCTGATAACAACGAGACGGCCTACCTGAAGGAGATTAGGAATCTGGAGAACTGGTGCCAGAGGAACAACCTCCTTCTAAACGTCAGTAAGACAAAGGAGCTGATAGTGGACTTCAGCACTAAGCAGGAGAGGAACTACCAGACCCCTGTCATCAACGAGTGCCCAGTGGAGAGAGTGGACAGCTTCAAATACCATGGTCCTGTCACATCAACTCCGTGGTGAAAAAGGCCCGTCAGCGTCTCTACCACCTCAGACGCTTGAGAGACTTCCAACTGCCCTCCAAGGTGCTCAGGAAATTTTACTCGTGCACCATAGAGAGCATCCTGACGGGAAACATCTTAACCTGGTTCGGGAACAGCACCATGCAGGACAGACGAGCTCTACAGAGGGTTGTGCGATCAGCTGAGCGCACCATCCGCTCCGAGCTCCCTGACCTGCACTCAATCTACAGCAGGCGGTGCTGGACCAAGGCCAGGAAGATCGTGAAGGACCTCAGCCATCCCAACAACAGACTGTTCTCTCTGTTGAGGTCAGGAAAGCGATTCCGCTCCCTGAAGACCAACACAGAGAGACTGAGGAGGAGCTTCTTCCCGCAGGCGATACGGTCTCTTAATCACAATCACACCACCACACAGTACTGACCCACACATACAGTTCTTACACACACACTGGACATTCTGGACATTGTTTTCACTTCATCACTTAAATCACTGCTGCTGTTATTGTGTATATGCTGCTGTTATTGTGTATATATTTATTTATACTTCTTGTGTATTTTGTTCATACATTCTTATATAGTTCTATATTGTGTATTGTGTATTTTGTTGTACAGTTATTTTATTTTCAATTTAATTTATATATTTTATCTTATTCTTTCCCAGTGTGTTGTACAGTTATTTCATTTTTAACCTTAATTTATATTTTATTCCTTCCTAGTTAAATTTACCCTTTTTAATTTTTCATATTTATTTCCTATCTTATTCATAGCCTTTTTCCTTTTTTGTTTTCTTTAGGTCACGAGCAGTTGTCCAAGCATTTCACTACATATCGTACTGTGTATGACTGTGTACGTGACAAATAAAAATTTGAATTTGAATTTGAATTTGAATTTTCATAGGTGAGGGTAGGAATATAGATCAACATGTAAATTGACAGCTTTTATTTCAAACTATACTCTGTCTTCACCACAACAGATCAGTACAGAGTCCACATCACTTTTACTCAGTGTGATTGTTTTTAATGTACTCTGTTATTGTATATTTTACACATGTTGGTATGGGATATTGTATTTGTTTTAAATGTTATATATTTATGTGGTGTGTGACTTTTGTTGCCATGATGCCAGGTTTCTCTTGGAACTGAGATTTTAAATCTCAATGAGATTCTTTACCTGGAAAAATAAAGGACTAACAAAAAAAAAGATGCTTCACCAATACATCGGTGAGATAAGATAGAACTTTATTAATCCCTCGGGTGGGTTCCTCTGGGAAATTCGACTTCCAAAAAAAAGCACAGCAACGACCGAAGTTACAGTTACAGAATTGTTATATATATATATATATATATATATATATATATATACACACACACACACACACACACACACACACACACACACACATATATAAATACAGAGACAAATATAAATAAAATATACAAAGGGGATAAATAGAATAAATAGGAATAAAAAATAAAAATACAAGTGAATTGCACATTTCAAGTATTGAGTCTATTGCACTGTTGACTATTTACAAAAAGTATTGCACAAGGTATTGTACAGTGAGGTGAAGAGGCACTACAGCTTAGTTGTTCCCCCCTCCTTTGTCCTCCTGTTTCCCCTCCCTCTCCCCTCCAGAGAGGAGTTAAACAGTCTGATGGCGTGTGGGACAAAGGAGTTTTTAACAGGAGTCTCCTGTTTCACTCTCCGCTCTATTGTGAGGAAGAACCCAAGACATCATTTAAATTTGCCAGTTATAATGAATATTTTTTGTCATTTATATGGACACACTGTTATTGAACAGCCTCATGAAACAATAAATAGATAAATAAATCCATCCGCTTCCACTTATCCTTTTCAGGGTCGCGGGGGGCACTGGAGCCTATCCCAGCTGTCATAGGGCGAGAGGCAGGGTACACCCTGGACAGGTTGCCAGTCTGTCGCAGGGCCAACACACAGGGACAGACAACCATTCTCACTCACATTCACACCTAGTGACAATTTGGATTTTCCAATTAACCTATCCCCACAAGCTGCATATCTTTGGACTGTGGGAGGAAGCCGGAGTACCCGGAGGGAACCCACGCAAACACGGGGAGAACATGCAAACTCCACACAGAAAGACCCCGGCCTGATGTTGGAATTGAACTCAGGACCTTCTTGCTGTGCGGCAACAGTGCTAACCACCGTACCAAGATAAATAAAAATATACTTAAATACATCAGTTAAAATTGATTAATTACACTGTAAGAGGTTTAAATGTTCCTCACCATAATCAAATCTTAATAAAAGCTTAAAATCATTTGATAGCTCTGATTCCGATCATAATTATTACTGTCCCTCTGTACTCACCGGTCTGACCTGGCACTTCTAGCTGTTTCTCCCTCCAGGAGTGGCTATGCTTCAGTCAATGCTGGATCTTTCAATGACAGTGAAACCCCAGCTCATGAGTAAAGACTGTCTAACAAATCCTTGAAAGAAACCTATCTTCTGTTCTCCTCTCCGTTTAGGAAATCTGTGGAACCGGTGCACCGGGAGCTGCAGTGATTGCACAACTCTTGTTGTGCACAGTTTTCACCTGTAAATAAACTGTTAGTATCGAAAGAGTCCTACTCTCACCTAGTGGCAAACTTAACAATTGCAAACATCAGCCCTGCACTTCACTGATGTATTTCACAGCCTTCACATAGGCATTGTAGTTACATTATGCCTCTGTAAACAATTTCTGGCTGTGCAAATGTTTATTTAAATAAAATTGAAAGTTCTCAACAAAAGAACAACTTCTAAAGATATGTAGTATGGCCTGTCTAGGGTTGGCCAGACTGCAACATGAAGACCAGAACATTTATTCATCAAAATGATTTTAGCTGAGGTTGCTCTTCATGTTTCGCCTCCAGATGTCACCAAAAAGGACTGCATTTAAAAGCTTTGGGTAATGAACATTTTTTCAATACAAGTTTCAATGCTTGGGAGAGCTTCATTTGGAAATCACACACACACACACACACACACACACACACACACACACACACACACACACACACACACACACACACACACACACACACACACACACACACACAAAACCAAACCAAAGGACAATAACTTTGCTCCTAACAAAGATAAACAGAAGAAAACTGTGGTCAAAATAAAAGGCAGTCCACCCTACAAACTCCTTGATGTAACAATCAACATTAAAGGCATTTACAAAGGTGCTTCACAGCTAAAGGTGTGGCTGTTTGGAATGATCAGAGGATGAATGATTGGCAGTTACCTAAATCTCCAACTAAAAACAGAAGATTAAGAACAGGAATAGTCATCCAACGAGGCTTTCTCCATTATCCTAAGAATTTATTTAAAACCCTTTAGTCCAGTTAAGTTGTACAACTTCCGATCCTGTTGTAATTTGTTCCAAGGAGCATTGAAGGAAAATCCCTTTTAAGTTGTAGTAATGTAGAGTTATATACGTATTGAGAAATTAAACATTAGACCCTTAAATAATACCAAATTATATCTGTCACCAGACGAGGTTAGCAAAGACAAAGTGAAATAGTTACGGAGGTGAAAGTCAGGAGTGGCAGATGTGTATGAGGCTGTTGCAGGGCATGCATGAGTACAGTGAGACAGTGATGAGGCGTGCGGTAGCATTAGCAAATATACTTTAATCTAAATATTCATGGAACATTGATGTGCATAACTTGTTTCTTAAACAGGCAGCGAGTATATTTTCGATGACAATCAGAGGACTTGGAATGATGCCAAAACCAACTGTATAAGCAAACATTCAACTCTGGTGCAAATCTATGACAGTGAAACCAATGATGATGTCAGTACAATGCTGACACCTGAGGATGAAGAAGGGGAGATCTGCTTCTCTATTGATCCACTCTGGATTTGGTCAGACGCTGAAGAAATCAACTCAACAAAATTGTGCTGCAATAGTGGTGAAAAATGGAGCCTGGACCAATGAGCTATGCAATGCACAATATCCTTTCTTCTGCTATGGAGGTATGAATGACATTTTTCTAGTTTCATAGTCAAGTCAGTTACCAGAAGTAGTAAAATCAGAACTAATTTACTACGTATTTTTCAAAATATACGCTACCAGTCAAAAGTTTGGAAAGACCTCACTTAATGGTTTTTCTTTATTTCCATGACTTTTTCCATTGTAGATTCTCATTGAATGCATCAAAACTATAAATGAACCCATAAATGAACACATATGGAATTATGCTGTAAACAAAAACGTGTTTTATATTTTAGATTCTTCAAAATAACCAAAATAACCACCCTTCACTTTGATTACCGCTTTGCACTGTATTGGCAGTCTCTTGATGAGCTTCATTATGTCGTCACCTGAAATGGTCTTTCTACAGCCTTGAAGGCATTCTCAGAGATGCTGAGCACTTGTTGGCCCTTTTGCCTTTAATCTCCAGTTAATCTCAGTTGGGTTTAGGTTAGGTCACTGTGAAGGCAAGGCTATCTGGTGCAGCACTTCATCTCTCCAGATAGCCCATGGTCAGATAGCCCATACACAGCCTGGAGGTGTGTTTGGGTTCATTGTCCTGTTGAACTGACTGTCCAACTAAACAGACTGGATGGGATGGCATGTTGCTGTAGGATGATGTGGTAGTCATGCTGGTTCAGTGTACCTTAAATCTTGAATAAATCACCAACAGTGTCACCAACAAAACACCCCCACACCATCATACCTCTTCCTCCATTATTCACGGTGGAAACCATGCATGTAGAGAATCCCACAAAAGACATGTAAACTGGTTGGTCAAACTCCTAGGCACCCGCAAACATCCTCGAGAGAATAAAGAGCTGGACCATTGTCTCACAACCAGGACGAAAATCCCATTGTTCCTCCTTTTTCTGAGGTTCAACTAATGGACGGATTCTCCTTTCCAGCATGCTGGCATAGAATTTCCCAGGGAGGCTGAGGAGTGTCATCCTCCTATAGCTGGAACACATCCTCCGGTCCCACTTCTTATAGATGGAAACCATCTATAAGGAACCATCTATAAGAAGATGCCAATCCAGATTTACTGCCCCTGATCTCAACATTGTAGAGGCATGTCAATCAAGACAGCCCTAGAAAATCCAGACCCTTCAGGAACTCAGGGTTAACCTCATCCACCCCAGGGGCCACATCTCAGAGAAACTCACCCCCAGAGCTAGACATGGCGTTTCTGAACTCCTCCAACTACCAAGTTGTTTCTTCAGCCACTACCTGAGCTGCATTCCGCTTGGCATGTCAGTACGTACTAGCTGCCTCTGAAGTCCCACAGGAAAACCAAGCCTGATAGCACTTCTTCAGCCTGGTGGCTCCATTCACCTTTGCTGTCCACCATTTGGTTTGGGGGTTCATTTGGACTCAATGTCTCCAGTCTCCCTCGGAATGCTGCTGAAGCTCTGTGAGTTGAAGATCTCGCTGATCAGGGTCTCTGCTAGGTGTTCCTAGCACACCCTCACTATACATTTAGGTATGCCAGGTTTGTCCAACATGCTCCCCAGCCACCTGATCCAACTCACCACCAGGTGGTGATCAGTTGACCTTTCCCAGGCCTGGCTCCAGAGTGGGGCCCGAATAACATTATCTCAGGCAAGGTTAAATGTTCCCTTGATCTTCTACTCATAGGAGTCTTTTGACCATTCCCAACTAAACTACAACCTCACCAAATGCATATTTAAACATCACCTTGATAAATATTATACAGTGGAACCCCGACTTATGAAATTAATTTGTTGCTGAGGGTCTTTTGTAAGTCGAAAATTTTCGTAAGTCGAAGCACCCATCGCGCGTTTTGAGTGAGGCGATGCTGAATGATAGGCTATAGGCTAAATGCTAACTAGAACAACAATATTTGTTCAAGTGGAACAGCGAAGCGCAATCACGAAGGCCAAGGAGTTGTCACATAATTCGGAAGGCATTGTGGGCATTGTAGGCTCAGCCAATCAGAGCCAGCGGATTTGATTACACGGGCATTTTGCCGTAACGCGGGCAGAAATATTGCAGTTCAGTGCCTTTGTAACTTGAATTTTTCATTAAATTGGGTATTTCTAAGTCGGGGTTCCACTGTATTTGGACTTATTTTATTCATATTACACATTTAATACTTGCAGAATTGCAGAATTTGCAAAATCATTTTTACAAAAAAATTTACAAATTTACATGAAACAAAATATTTTTCAGATTTCGATTTATTCTGAAATGTTTTGTTTTTGTGTAGTTTACAAATAAAAGAAAACTGTGTTGAGCATGAAAGTGAATGTAAAGTCTAATGAGCTATATCAGTTATTAAATTTGATCGGTTCTTTATTATAGATAATATGTGCTGATAAATCCCGTGTAAAACATGTGAGGGAACTACTGTAATAGACCCTGTAAATAAGATGTAAATAAAGAGGATATAAAAAAAAAAATCGCAAATCAAGGACACTTTCCTGGCACAACTACACATCATTTACATTTACAGTTTGTCATGGCACTCTTCTTGTGAAACAGTCAAATGCAGCGGCAGCAGAAACACTGGATCATTTAGGGGGGAAAAAAACAAACAAACAGATGATGCTTTAGTTCACAACAGCCTTTTCTTCAAATTTAACAATGAATACAAATGAGAAACAGGTTTTATGTATTGCTTAATAAATTAATTCTTTTTTTATTATGACAACTTACTGGAATCATATTAGATTAATCTAATCATCCTGTGTGATTAGAAAGAGGACCATTAGGGGATCCATTGGCCCTCTTGGGGGGACTCTCCCATAGGGCTTAAATCTGGGACTCCCCACCATTTGACCTTAGAACTGAAGAAGTTTCTCAGATGAGAGGTGAAACGTCTTCAAGCAACTTAAAGAAGTCAGACGCTTTTCTTTCCAAGCTCCTTAGACTGTTTAAGTTGTTATACCATTTGTTTATTAGCAGGTTTTAAAATATTTTTCAGCTTCACTATCTCTAATACAATTATGTAAAATGAAACCTCAAAACTTAAATAATTATTTAGTTAACTTTTTGGTGATCTACATGTAACTTCATTGTCATTGCTTCTGTTGTTACAGGATGGGCTCAAAATTTTCCCCATGGTATTCAAAATGGTATTGAATATTTTCCCAACATGGGGTTTGAAATCCTAGTATTGTGACAATCCTATTTCCTACCACGCAGTGATTGAAGCTCTCCAACATCTTGCTGCACTAGGTAAATGATCCAAGCTTTGTCAGAAAGTAGAGTCTGCGCATCTACTTCTTATACACAGTATCACTTTTGGTCTTCCAGTCAAGTATGTCACAGTGACTTATTGGATGTGTGTTACCACCCCTAGAGGACTTGTCTTATTATTTACATATGAAAATAAGGTCCAAGACTAACCATTTAAAGGGTGGTAAATTCATTGCCTGTATTCATATGTGGAGCATTCAGATCTCAACCTTAAAACAGTTTTGACCAAACTTGTAAGTATATCTTTATATTTCCAGAATTTGAGTGTTTCAAAACATTTAGATTTTGTTATTGTGCCTTTTTTTTTGTTGTTGCCTAAATTATAGATAGAACAATATGCACTTATTCTATTGCATATATTATATGTTAATAAATGAAGAGTGGTTGTCTCTTTTTAGTTATATATTGACTAATAATAAACAGATAAAAAAGAAAGATCATTTCGTCAAACTCCCAAAAATACAAAGATAACGGCTGTTAGGGTGAATAAATCTGGGGTCTGGACTGACTTGAAGACATGATTTGGGAATTCTAATTTCCAAATTTTCACTATTTTCTGTTATTTCTATTGAAAAAAAACCTCATCCATACAATACAAACTTACACTGATCAGTCACAACATTAAAACTAATGAAAGGTTGCATGATTAAGACTGATCTTGCTCTTTGTGTAGAAAATTGGTGTGGCAGCTACTTCAACCATTATCCCTGCCACACCAATTTTCTACACAGAGAGCAAGATCAGTCTTAATCATGCAACCTTTCATTAGTTTTAATGTTGTGACTGATCAGTGTAAGTTTGTATTGTATTGATGAGGGGTTTTTTTGAAAAAAAAAAAAAACACCCCAAAAACCTGTCTGTGAGGCTAAGGCAGACGTGTAAGACGTGTAAGGCGTGGGGGCCAGAAGCTCCAATCCAGCCTAACTGACATCTTTCAAAAATGTGACAGAAGGTTTAAATTTTGGACTCTTTAACGTAATCGACATAATGAAGTAATAGATAAACAATTAAATGACAGGAAAGTTTCTATTTTTTTCCACAAGCTACTATAGAAATTCTGTTCTTTTTCTTTTGTCTAGAGTAAAATAAGTAAATAAATTATTTGTCTGGGCAATAAGACTGTTAGAACAACTTTTACTGTAATTTTTAAACATTTATTTCTTACTATTTAAGTAAGTAATGTAGTGTGTTCTCATATTATGTTCTTTTTTATATATTCCCGAAGAAAACTTTTAAAGTCATTATTTTCTGACTTTATTCTCATTCTCAAAAGCATGCTATGTCATTCTTTTGTGGATTAACACATCAGAGAAAACCGGGAACAGATATAATGAAAAGTGGCTTTAAAGTTGTTGGGTTTTTTTGTTTGTTTTTTGTTTTTATTTGTGTTGACCTATATTCCTCCTCTCTCCAGTGAAATCAGAAATGGGTTGTTTCCCAAAACTGACTCTCCTTCTCTTTGGTAAGATCCCCAAATTTGCATAATGGAAATGTGTGATTTGAATTGTAAAGTTGAAAAAGAAGCCTTAGTAGGACATTTTCCATTACCTCAAAAACAGTGTGTCAAAAAAATCTTATGTTTCATTTTATTAAAACTTTGAGGAGGTGCAAAGAGGCATTGAATGAACCCCTACAAATGATCTCTATTCCTCAAAATTAAATATATAAATCTAAAGCAATAATTTTGACTCTGTGCATAACATAAGCTACTCCCATGCAGACACTGCCTCAACTTTCACTCATAAGTTTTCATGAACAAGAACTTTACGTCTCTCTTCTAGTATTTTATGAGCATCTGCTCTCCTCCATGTGTCTGTTTCAATGGAGACCAGCAGAGCACACATAACCACGAGTTGAGTAACATTACTTTTATGGGGAACTTACATTAAAGGTAAAATGTGACTTAAGTTATTCAGCTACCAACAGAGAAAAGTGGCTTGTTGAAGTGCTTTCATGCAACTAAAAATAAAAACTGTTTTCAATTTAGCTTGCACGTCAATTAAGCCCATATGGGGGAAACATTGTCTCTTTTTATAGTCCTTGTCACTACCCTTGCTTCAGCATTTTGGGTCAGCTGAAGGTTATGAAGAGATATTGTGTAAATGCAAGAAAGCATTCCAATATATGCTTATATACACAGAAGGACATATACTGGTGAAAAACGATTTCATGATTCCTCACAGTGTTACAGTGTTGGCCATTGTTATTTGAACTGGAATCCATAAAAGAGACCAAAATCAAGTCTGCAGGAGCAACTCAGCGCTGAGTTGCTAAATTCTAAAACTGAATGTTAGCTTTCTGACTAAATAGGAAAATATGCCATGGTTGAAATAAACCTGAATTATTGTTTCATCTTCAAGAAATCCAGCAGTTATGACCCCAGCAACAAAGTAAAATATGCTAGGATATGGCAATTCAATGGCAAATATTGAATTCAATATTGATCTTATAATATTTGGGCATTACTGCAACATTACTGGCCTCCTTGTTTTTATATTAGTAGACTGGTACCCCTGTGTAGCCTGTAAATGTAGTTACAAAGATCGCACTAAGGGCTCTTTAATGTTTGTTTATCCTTTTCTTGTGTGTATTATACAAATAATTAACTTAATACTACTTATACTATCTATTACCAATGTTAGGGTTTAGTCTCTGCTCTTGCTCAAAGTTCCCTCCTCGTAAGTACTACTACGTTGACAAAAAAATGAGCTGGAACGACGCTCAACAATACTGCAGAGAGAAGTACACAGACCTGGCCACCTTCGAAAACATGGATGATATAAGCAGGCTAAATTCAACTTTTTCCTACGACTGGGCATGGATTGGACTGCAGGATGATCCCAAGTCCTGGAAGAATACGCTAGGCAATGACACCAACTCCTGGAGATGGGCAGTAACTGGTGAAACGAGCAAAACTGTTTACAACAACTGGCACTATACCAATCCAGATAATTATGGTGGAAATGAAACTTGTGTAATCTTGGGTCTTGAAGGAAAGTGGTACGATAAAAACTGTGGCGCAAGCACAAGTTTCGTTTGCTACAATGGTAAGAAAATATTTTCATTCATGGGTTTCTGACCTCACTAATGACTTAACCTGCATTTTTTACTAGTAGATTTCACAGAAAACATCACTGAAGATTTGTTGTATAAAATATAAGAAAACCCCTAACTCAAAAAGTTTGAGTAGTGATTTGAAAACATTAAATTGATTATCCAAATTTTTTACTCTTTCATTTACAATGTTAACTATTTGATATCCATAATAAATTCAGAATCATCTGTCATCTGCCGTGATTACTTGAATGCTTAAACACTTTCTTTCCCGCTTACTGGCTTATTTTCTATCTGCTGCAGTTACACAGCAAAACAAGAAAAATTACATGTACATCTCTATTACAAAAACATGGCCCTCTGCTCGAGAATACTGCATAAAACTAAGCATGGACTTGGCAGTGATCGAAAACAGTGAAGAGAACGCTGAGGTCAGTTCATTAAAACCAAACAATGATGCCATTTGGATCGGTCTGTACAGAGTGCCATGGACCTGGTCTGACAAGAGTCAGAGCTCCTTGGAAAACTGGCGAAGTTCCAAACCAGAGAATTATCTAGGTAACCAGCATTGTGTGGTGGAGAATAACCTCCACAAGTGGGATGACGACATATGTACAATAAAATATGTTTTCATTTGCCATCAAGGTAAATGTTCAATAACACACACAAAACAAATAAACAAACAAACAAAAAAACATACCCTGACTAACAACAACTCCTGTTTCTCAGTTTGTCAAAACTTACTTTTATTTTTTGGTTACATGTTTCCTGCTAAGTGGCAAAGTTGAGGACGACAGTGAAGACTAAGTTTTTGACTGATGTTGACTTAACTGACTCTGCAATTAATGTCCAGATACTCCAACAGGTAAAAGTTTTGTTTTTGCTTCTGGAAAATTTTAAAGTAAAGCAAACAAACTACAAAGAAAAAGCAATGGATAAATATACTGACAGACAGCTTCAATAAAATGATGAAACCACCTACTTATCTTTCTATTCTGTCACAGCTAGGAGCCAAGCTAACAAGTCAAGGATTGACTGATTTCAAACTGCAGTGGAAGATTCAACCCAAGAAACAAGAGAATGAGGAAAACAGAGAAACTTAGAGGAACTAGGTGTGTTTTGGATCACTGCTCAGCTTTGTAACCCAAGTGTGCTTAAGATTCAGGACAGAAATTGATGGCCAGATATTCTCCTTCAGGATTTTTGAAATTTTTAGACAAATTTTTTTTTTCCAATTTTAAAATACAAAAAGTCATTCAGATACCAAAGGAGAAACTTTTAACTCATTAGTCCAAATGATATTTAAGGTTTTGGGGATTAACATTTTTTGTAGCAAATGTGGTGTATTGTGAGTAGTGAGTAGTGGTTCTCTCCTTGGGACATATTGGGACAATGCACTTTTGGAGTAATTTCGGTAGGCCAGCCATGCCTGGGAAGTTTCACCACTGTTCAGTTTTCTCCATTTGTGGATAATCAAGTTCATTTAAAAACAGTCCTTTGAACCTTGATAGCGGGATGTACATTGTCTAAAATTAAAAATTAATTGTGTAAAATATTTAAGTGTGGGAAATATGCAAAAAACTAAGGAATGCCAAAAGGGGAAAATTAGTTTTTCATGGCACTGTATATGAAACATATGCCTTAAACTTTGCCATATTATCAAAGAGATGATATGTTGCTGTTATTTAATATTGTCCCCTTTATTAATGTATTATATAAATTAAAAGAAATAGTTGACAGTAAACACAAAAAGGTTATTATATTCAGCCATGTTCATTGTTTTTTGTTTTGTTTTGCCTGTCCCATTTGGTTCTTTAGCCATCAGAATTGTTGTCTGAAGACCAACAAAGACTTATTTTGCCAAATGGATCATCGTGGCATTGCCGTATTGGTCCATTTGATCGACCTTTGTTTTTATTATTTATTTTATTTTATTTTCAGTTGTTACAGACGGGACAGACATGAGTGAGGGATAGGAAAGGGAGAAAGAAAGAGGAAGGAAAAGAAAAACAGAAGGGGAGAGGGACAGCGAGAAAGGGGAAAATAAATGAATAAATAAAATAAAATAAGACCTTTATTATTTAACACAGAATTTAACACAGAAGAAAATGTTGCCAGAAAATGCCAATTATTTTATTCCTTCTTAGCTAAGTGCAAAACTAGCAAGTGAGGAACCAGCTGACATCAAGCTGCAATAGAAGATTCAGCCCAGAAAACAGGAGACAGTCAACATGACACAAACGACTTGTACAACATTCCCTTGACAAAGACAACTATGACTAAATGAGTTAATCAATATAACTTATTTTTCAAATGAGGAACCTGTCACATTATCTCTAAGGTGACCAGAGCCAAACAAATCTGGTCACCCTAGTTTGGTAAGAATAATTATGTTTGAGAAAATTTTACACATGGTTTGTGTTAAGAAATTCTGTTGTAATATATATTTAGTAGATAAAGGTCATGTAAATGACACATGGATACTTTATTAATACAGTGATTTACTAAGTAAAAAAACTTGATGGTAGTACCTGCATATGTTTTTAGCCTGTCTTTAAAACTGTGTGCCTTGTGACTGAAACAAATTCTCCTAAATTTTGTTTTTTCAAAGGTTTTATTTGTTTATAAATAAAACCACGTGACATCTCTTGGTTTATCAATAAACAGCAACAAGCCATGTGGAATTTTTTTTTCTTCTTTTGACTCTTTATGGCTAAATGATTGGAAAGTTAAATAACTTAGATTAGTCATATACCTATTAATAGCCATTAGTTTGAGTTGGATTTAAATCTTTTTAAATATATGATATCATTTTTAAAAGTAGTCTGTTCCTAGATTTAACCTGGAGTGCCACTGTTGCAGTTTAATAGTTGAATGAACTTGGAATTTAAATCTGAAAACAAAACAAAAATAATAATAACATTTTATCATATTTTCCTTCATTATTCATACATTTACAATTGTTACGTTCCCCTGGGGGGGTCTAGGCAGGGAGGGGGAAGTAACAAAAGTGACCGGGTCAGAAAAAGGAGTCAGGGAGGCGAAGCAGTTAAATAAAACAGTTTTATTGAAGTAATTC